>NC_043000.1:3218459-3333459 GCF_006345805.1 Octopus sinensis
TATATATATATATATGGAAAAAAGTCAGGATAGAAAATGCTAAAAAAATTTTATAAAAAACATTTCAGTACCGGTTTCAGTCATTGAGACTTTTTCAACTGTAACAATTAAAAGAAAAGATTTTTTTAAAAGAATATTTGTATAGTGTTCAAATACAAGGGGCATTTTTCTTGTTTCTGCCTGTCTCTCTCGAACCATAAGAGTAACAAGAGAGACAGAGACAGGCAGAAACAAGGAAAATGCCCCTTGTATTTGAACACTATACAAATATTCTTTTAAAAAAATCTTTTCTTTTAATTGTTACAGTTGAAAAAGTCTCAATGACTGAAACCGGTACTGAAATGTTTTTTATAAAATTATTTTAGTATTTTCTATCTTGACTTTTTTTTTGCATATATATCAACTCGTGTGTTCCTTTTCATCCTTATACATGTATATATGTGCATATATATATACATATATATATATATATATATATATATATAATTTACAAGATAAGGGCAAAAGAAAAATTTTAATGCCAAATATGCCGAAAAAAGACAAAAATTGTCAATAACCATTATAATTTATGCATCTCGTTCTTTTACCCTTACCTTGTAAATTATTTATAAATTTAACCTTTAAAGGTATTTTTTGATATGCTGGCCATTGATAAAATTTTTTTCCCGAAAAAATTTTATCCTACATTAGTTATATATATATATATATATATATATATATTATATATATATATATATATAATATTTGTTGTGTCTGGGGAGAGTCATTTTCTTTTTGTGCCTTATAATGTAACACACTCACCGGTAAAATTTCCACTTTTTTCTTATTTTTATTTTCCTAAAATTACATTATAAAGCACAAAAAGAAAATGACTCTCCCCAGACACAACAGAATATGCTTCAACACACGAACTCAAATATAGAATCTTGCAAACCAAATCCCAAAATGAAATATATATATATATATATATATATATATATATATATATATATACATACAAACACACAACATACGCAAGGTGTGTGTATTGTTAGTTTATCAAGTGTGCTGCATTTTTTTGAGATGTAAGAGAATATATTTTCAATGCCCCTGGTGTAAAACACCTGAAAGTAAGTCATAGACAAGTGAGACAACTCACATGAAATCCCTTTTTTACGGAGCGACAGCCATCAATGTTCCATCATTGTTTTGACTTATCAATGCCATCCTGAAAAAAAAAGGGGTTTGATGTGAGTTGTCTCTCTTGTCTATGACTTCCTTTCAAGGAGCATTGAGACTATATTCTCTTATGCCCCCTCCCCCTCCCCCCCCAAATGCAGTTGTCCAATGAACTAACAACACACAAACCTTGTGTATGTGTGTTTTATTTTGTTTATATACCATGAGCTGCTTCTAATTCATATTTGAATTTAGATGTATTAATATATATATATGTGTGTGTGTGTACATATACAGGGTGTGTAAGATATTTGAGGACAAATTTATGTTTATAAAAACCAGATATATGATAACAAGTAATAACTTTATTTATCAAAAAGATAATATGAGGATAAAAATAAACCTTCTTTTCTAAAATGTTATTCAATAAAGCCACCTTCAGCTTCAACAACTGCTTCTATATAAGATCTAAATCATCTACATGCTCAAATCAAGTGATCCTGGTTCATTTTGGACATTACTCTGACTATGGCAGCTTTCAAAGAATCTTTGGTGTTATGGGTGTGTTCATTGACCTCTCTCTCAACAATGCTCTACATGTGATAATCCAATGGATTGAGATCTGGGGAATTAGGAAGCCAAATGTTATGGGTTATATGATCATGCAATTTTCAGCTATCCATTCCAGTATTAGTAGAGCCATGTTTTAATAGTGCAGAGTCGTACTGAGGCACACATGGCCTTCCATTGCATACACTATCTCTCCAGGGCTTAACAATTATTTCCAGGACCTCAATGTAGGTAGCAGAGTTAACTCTAGGGCCTTGTGATGGAATTAGTTTTCTGAGAATTTGCAGTGTTTATTGCCCCTGTGCATCTGCCGCACACCAAGGTCATCTTCCCGGTTAACCTTCCTTTGATGTTGCCGCACCTCTTATGCATCCATACCTTACACTGGGTACATCTTATGGAGTTTCTACCTACACCTTATCTTCAGATCGAGCAGGGCCACCTATCTGTAGGGGGTTTGTGATGTGTTCGCCTTCCTACTTACTAGGACTTTGGTTTTTGCAACATTGACTCTAAGGCCCTTTGATTCTAAGCTTTGCTTCCACACCTGAAATTTCTTCTCTAGTTCTGGTAGTGATTCCACTATGAGAGCAAGGTCATCAGCATAGAGGAGCTCTCAAGGACAACCTATCTTGAATTCTTCTCTTATTGCCTGGAGGACTATGATAAATAGAAGGGGGCTGAGGACTGATTCTTGGTGAACTCCTACTTTTACCTGGAATTCTTTGCTATACTCATTGCCTACATTTACCTTACTAACGGCATCCCTGAAAAAGGCATGTACTGCTCTTATTAACCATTCGACAATCCCTAGTTTCTGCATTGCCCACCGGATAAGGGATCAGGGGAGCTTGTCAAAGGCTTTCTCCAAGTCAGCAAAAGCCAATATAGGGGTTTATCTTTGGTTAGGCATTTCTCCTGCAGTTGACATACCAGGAATATAGTATCAGTAGTGCTTCTGTCTGGCACAAAGGCATAGGCATGGCTATGTGGTAAGGAGCTTGCTTCCCAACCACATGGTTCCAGGTTCAATTCCACTGTGTGACACCTTAGGCAAGTGTCTACTACTATAGCCCTGGGCCAACCACTGCCATGTGAGAGGATTTGATTGATGGTAACTGAAAGAAGCCTGTTGTATACATATATATATATGTATGTATGTATGTATGTATGTATGAATGTATATATAAATATATATATGTATATCTATGTGTATATGCCTTTCTGTGTTTTTCCTCCCACCACTGCTTGACAACCGGTGTTGGTGCATCTACATTCCCATAACATAGCAGTTCATCAAAAGAGACTGATAGAATAAGTACCAGGTTTTAAAAATAAGTCAATTCATTCAACTAAGAATTCGAAGCAGTGCCCCAGTATGGCCACAGTCTAATGACTGAAACAAATAAGAGATGTGTGTGCGCATGCGTGCACATGCGTGTGTGTGTGTATATATATATATAAAAACTGATCACGTTCCTCGAAGAAACTAACCGTCTCACTGACACACAGCATGGCTTTCGCCCAGGAAGAAGCTGCCTTACGCAGCTGTTACAACACTACGACTGGGTACTGAAACAACTACTGGATCGCTCACAGGTGGATGTGGTATATCTCGACTTTGCGAAGGCCTTTGACAAAGTCGACCACGGAGTGATATGTCACAAATTACTCCTGAAGGACAGAAGCCAGATGGTTGCAGCCAATGGAGCCCTCTCGGGAAAGACACCAATAGCAAGCGGGGTGCCACAGGGCACAGTCTTGGGACCCTTGCTGTTTTTGGTGGCGGCTCTGACATGCCCTTGGTAGCACAAACAACATCCCTCACTAGCTATGCTGATGACACAAAGGTAGCACAGGCAATCAAAACCCAGCTGATGCTGACCTTTTACAACAAGATCTGGATGCCATATACAAATGGGCTGAAGACAACACATGCAATTTAATGCTGGTAAATTTCAAGCCTTACAATATCAAGCTGTAAACACATATACATTACAAACACAACTATACTGGTCCAGGAGGGATCGAAATCCCAGTATCGAAATCAATACGGGACCTGGGGATAGACATGAGTGACGATGCATCTTTTTCTTCACACATCGCGAAGGTGGCGACAATGTGCAGACGACTCACTGGCTGGATCCTGAGGACATTCCGGACAAGAGACTGCGAGACCATGTTGACACTATGGAGGACATTTGTCCTAAGCCGCCTGGACTACTGCTCCCAACTGTGGTCACCGCATAGTGTCAAACTAACCACAGAGCTTGAGACAATCCAAAGACATTTCACCAAGAGGATTTCCACCATGAAAGAAAAGAACTATTGGAGAGGCTTAGGGAACTCAATTTGTACTCCTTGGAACAAGACGAGAGAGATATGCAGTGATATACATATGGAAAATCCTGGAGGGACTAGCACCAAATTTTGAATGAGAGCTGTTCCAATCCCCGTACAGGACGTCACTGTGTGGTGCCAAAGGTCCCGTCTTCCACATCCAGGGTAAGGAGCAGATACTGTAATAGCCTGGGTTTCAGGGGCCCTCAGCTGTTCAACAAACTGCCAAGAAAACTAAGAGATCTACATGATGCGGATGTGGACATTTTCAAAAAACATCTAGACAAGCTGCTTTCCGGGATCCCAGATGAACCCACTGCAAGGTACGAAGGTAACCTAAGGGCAGCAGCTCCAAACTCTCTCTTAGATCATGGCCAGCCACGGCAAACTGGACTTAGAGAGGGTAGCAACAAGGGCGGTGCCCCAGCATGGCCTCAGCCGGATGGCTGAAACAAGTAAAAGAGAGTAAAAGAGTATGTATATATATATATATATATCAATTAATCAATATTAGGGTAGCAAAAAATTCAATAGAAATTATTTTGCCACCAGCAGTCTAGTGAGAAAGAGGAAATAGTCAGAGACTATTAATAATTCAAACAACAACAATTGTTGTTATATATATTATATATATATATATATATATATATATATATATATATATATATGTATATCTATATATATATAATATATATATACATATATATATAATATATAATTTATATATATATATATATATATATATATATTATATATATATATATATATATACTATATATATATATATGCATACATATACATGTATATAATTGTTAAACAGGACAACAAACCTTAAGGCAAGGTAAATATCTCAAGTTGCATGTAATATCATTATTAGAAAAAATTTGAAGTCTTACAGCTGTTTCTGGGATATTCCCGAGTATGGGATATTCCGTCATCAGAGACAGATGGGAAAAATGAGAATGTTATATATTAATAAAATGATGACATAGAGGAAGGGAGTAAAAGAATAAGGAAATGGAAAGAAAGAAGGAAAAAGAAGCATAAAAGTTCTCTGGATGTCTACTATATCAGGATTTTAACCCACACAGATCTATGCAGGATTGCACCTAAGGACTTACGCTCATGGATCTACACAGGATCACAACTAAGGACTCATGCTTTGGTTTCTATAACATCAGAAAGTTGAACTATGAACTTTTATGCCTCATTTTTTTCTCTTTCTTTCCATCTCCTTATTCATTTGCTTCCTTTCTCTATGTCGTCATCTCATTAATATATACCATTCACATTTTCTCTATTTTGCCCTATTTGTCTCTGATGACGGAATATCCCACTCAGGAATATATCCACTGCATCGGAAATATGGAATGGATCCATAACTACCATCTTGGCTGTAACCTTGGAACCCTAGTAATCCTTTACAGCACTTACCTAGCGTACCCAATCATTTAGATCACTTGTGAACTAAGCCCCCATACTTTATATATATATATATATATCATCATCATCATCATCATTTAGCGTCCGTTTTCCATGCTAGCATGGGTTGGACGGTTCAACTGGGGTCTGTGAAGCCAGAAGGCCGCATCAGGCCCAGTCTGATCTGGCAGTGTTTCTACGGCTGGATGCCCTTCCTAACGCCAACCACTCCGCGAGTGTAGTGGGTGCTTTTTACGTGCCACCCGCACAGGAGCCAGACGGAGCTGGCAAACGGCCATCAACGGATGGTGCTTTTACGTGCCACCGGCACGGGGGCCAGGCGGGGCTGGCAACGGACACGAACGAATGGTGCTTTTACGTGCCACCGGCACGGGGCCAGTCGGGGCGGCGCTGGCAACGGCCACGAACGGATGGCGCATTTTACGTGCCACCAGCACGGGAGCCAGGTGAGGCTGGCAATGGCCACGAACGGATGGTGCTTTTTATAGATAGATAGATAGATAGATAGATAGATAGATAGATAGATAGATAGATAGATAGATAGATAGATAGATAGATAGACAGATATAGATATATTAATATTTAGCAGAAGTAACAGAGTAATTCAAGGTCCAAGAGTTTCATGTGTTGATAAGTGCCAATGCACGAAACTTTCAGACCTTGAGTCACTCTGTTACTTTTGCTAAATATTAATAAAAGTATAAACTCACATTTTTAATTCTATTTTTCCTGTTTGCATCACCATAATTATATATTTAACACAAAGTATAAACAATGGTCATTACATATTTTCCCTTTATTAGAATAAATTTGGCTTACAGTTGTTTCCAGTAGTCTTTATAGGTACATTACTGACAGGTTAACTCAATTGATCTATTGATCTGTTGAGAAAAATTGAACAACCTACAAAAATTAATGCTACTTTTGTCAGAGCCATTTCTGATTATAACAAAGTAGAATCCTGAAGGAATGGTATGTGCATGGGTGGGATTTGAAGAAAAGTGGGAAAGAGGCCAATAGAATAGAGAAAAAGTGGAAGACAAGTTACAATAAGGGGAGGAGAAAGAAGGAAAGAATAGAGGATGGCCAAAATTTGCGAAAAGGACAGTCATAAAGCATTAGTGTTTGTAGTCAGGCCAATGCACATGAACATATTTGAATTGCTTTTAGGTTAGATATTCTCCAAATCGTGAAGTATATTTGCCACTTAAATATGGCTAACCTCTAAGGGTGGATGCTACTGTAGCTTGTAGCCCCAGGAGGACACCTCCTCCAGCTGGCTATAGACACACTTTCTGTGCCCTTCCCGGGGAAGGATGGCTTCCCTTTGCAAATACTGATAGGGAACAGAAAGTGTGTCTATAGCCAGCTGGAGGAAGTGTTCTCCTGGGGCTACAAGGTACAGTAGCATCCACTCTTAGGGGTTAGCCATATTTAAATGGCAAATATACTTCACGATGTGTTGCAGCTACTGTTTATACCTCACTCAGAGATTTATTTTTGCTTATTCTCCAAATGTTGTTTTGCAATTTGATATGGGCCATTTACACACATGATCATCTTAGATTTCAATATTTGGACATTGGTACTAACAAGCATAGTAGGTGAATTGTATTAGAAAATGAATGAAATATCAGTAGTAATCATATGAAGTAGAGGTTGAAATAGCTCTGATTAGCTAGGATATAAAATACTGATAGATTGAGAGATATGAGGTTGAAATGAAATAAAGTCATGTTGAGTAGTTTAAAGTCAAATAACATTGGAGACTGGATATAATTTCAAATTGAACTCATTAAAGGAGTTTTAGAATTTAAACCATTAAATAGATTATGAATTAAGATTTGAACAAAAGTTAAAATTTATAAATTTAGCATTAAAGCAAACTAAAGATAAAAAGAATTAAAATCATTTTATGAAATAATAGTTAATACTAAAACAATGATGATGATGATGATGATGACGATGACAATAATAATACCAATAATAATAAAATATATAAAATAGTAATAATAAATAATAATGATAATAATTATAATAATAATAAATAAGTAAATAATAGTAATAAATATTAAAAATGTAATAAAAAATAACAATAATGAAATATATATATAACAAACAATAAATAAAATAAATTTTTAAAATTCAAAAATAAAAAAACACATACAGGGTGCAGTAAATAAACTGTTGTCAAAATTATGCAGAAGTGAAAATAACAGTGACATTACATTTTAATGGACATATTTAGCAAAATTACATAAAAATATCTTGAAATAGAGAAGAGTAAATTTATTCAATAAAATCGCCATTGGTCTCCAGACGACTTCAGAATCTCCTGCAACTCTTCTGGATGGTCTCCTTGCTTAAGTTGGTGAGCGTTGCCATAATCCTTGCCTTCAGTTCATCTTTGGTGTTGCAAAGAGTTTTGTCAGTCTCTCGCTCAACTGTGTACCAGACATAATAATCAAGTCTGGGGAGTTAAGTGGCCAGATGTTAGGGATGATGTGGTTGCAGAAATTGTCTGACAGCCAAGACTAGATTCTTCTGCTTGTGTGGCATGGTGCAGAGTCCTGTGGCCAGACATAGGGTCTTCCAGCAGCCACCCTCCTGACTCAGAGCAGCACTACCACCTCTAGATACTTGATATAGGCTTCCATGTTGAGCCTGTGGCCATGTGGGAAGATGAATGGAGGCATAATGTCGCCATCACTAGCGATCACTCCAAACACCATGATGTTGACTGGATGTTTGATTTTTAGCACTCACAGTACATGTCCTCAGAATGCACTGATCTCAGATTGACACACAAACACTCTGAAAATGTATATATTGGAGCTTCCGGCATGAATGCCAAGCAGTGCAGCATGTTGCTTCCAAATTTCTGGTAGAGTGAATTGCGTCATGGTGCTGTTTTTTCTCACAGTTTGTGCCCAACTGACCCTACTATACTGTGTAGTTGGCTGTACTCTGCACCATGCATTGGTCAACCTGCAGTTATACAAGAAGGCATATGCCCAAGGTATATGAGGCTGCAAATGAACTTCTTAACCATTCCTAAGTATATAAAATTAGACATGAGCAAGTATTGTCATAGAAGAGCTGTTTTTGACATCTTAGTCATTGCATAAAAAGTAGTACCTCTGTTTACCTTCGTTAAATGTAGCAACATCACTTAGAGCATTTGTTCTCAACCACAGTCCATATGGCCCTTGGGGACACTAGCATAGTTAGGAGGGTTGGAGGGGACAGTTTGCCCCGGGCGACACTTTTATGGAGGTGATACCACTTTTGGATCTGCTGTAGGCATTACGTATTTTTATGGGGGTCTGGGACGACAAACTAAAGGGCCACTTAAGTGGCATACACTACACTAGTGCTTGAGGATCCATAGAAGATTTTATTGTTAAAGTTGGTAATACTTCCACAATACACAAAATATTTAAAATGTTTTTCACAACCATAAGGGCACACAGTGCTCCTCATAAGCACAGGTTCGTGAGATGGTTGTGATCTGTAAACAGTTTTGAGTTGGGACCAGAAAGGGAAGTATGAGCATGAACATGCAATGCATATGCGCACACAGAATCCCTAAAGCGGAAGAGAATAAAAACGCAATGTTAAACAAGTTATATGACGGGCTGCATGCCATGCCTGACACCAATATCACGCAGCTTTGCTACAGTTTTCTTGTTTAAGCAATTTTTAACAACATTTAATTATAAAAACGCAGCACTATTTCATTTTTTACACACATTGAATGGCTACAGGAGTCCAGTACAGTAAAATTTGAATCAAAGGGTGTATAGGCAAATAGTGGTTGAGAACCATTGATTGAGAATATAGGACTTTAACCATTCAATCTCCACATCCTAAACATTGATGGGAAATTGAACAGACCCAGGTATATCACTGGTACTTATTTTATCATCCTCTGAACAGCGAGATTATTAATAGGGAATATGGTTGATCACCTGACTGGCCCTCATGCCGGTGGCACGTAAAAGCACCCACTACATTCTCGGAGTGGTTGGCGTTAAGAAGGGCATCTAGCTGTAGAAACTCTGCCAGATCAGATTGGAGTCTGGTGCAGCCATCTGGTTTGCCAGTCCTCAGTCAAACCGTCCAACCCATGCTAGCATGGAAAGCAGACATTAAACGATGAGGATGATGATGATAAAACAAACAAGATTTGAACTTAGAATACAGAGTTAGGAAACTAAATATGGTAAGGTGTGTTGTCTGGTGCTCTACTAGTAAGTTTGTGGAGGCACAATGGCCCAGTGGTTAGGGCAGCGGACTCGTGGTCATAGCATCGCGGTTTCGATTCCCAGACCGGGCGTTGTGAGTGTTTATTGAGCGAAAACACCTAAAGCTCCACGAGGCTCCGGCAGGGGATGGTGGTGATCCCTGGAGTACTCCTTCACCACAACTTTCTCTCACTCTTACTTCTTGTTTCTGTTGTACCTGTATTTCAAAGGGCCGGCCTTGTCACTCTCTGTGTCACGCTGAATATCCCCGAGAACTACGTTAAGGGTACACGTGTCTGTGGAGTGCTCAGCCATTTACACGTTAATTTCACGAGCAGGCTGTTCCGTTGATCGGATCAACCGGAACCCTCTTCGTCGTAACCGACGGAGTGCTTCAACAACTAGTAAGTTTAAATCTATTAAGTTTTAAATCAGTACAACATAGTACAGGAATTGTAGCAACCAATAACAGCAACAGCAGCAGCAACAACAATCAAAACAGCATCAACAGCAGCAAAATCAGTCCTGATATTGTATTTATCTTTGGTTTTACTTTATAGTTTTAACAAAAATTGGGCAAAGGTGTAAAGCAAAAAGGAAAAAAGTGAAAGTAAAGAAAAATGGGTAAAAATACAGAATATGAAACAAAGTATAAAAGCATGTATAACTTTTCAGGACAAGAAGTAAAAGCTACTGGGTTTTTTTTCTTCTTTTGGTGCTGTTGTTTTTGAAGGCAGCTGAGAATTTGTCATAAATATATACAAATTAGAAAGGAATTAGCCACCAAATCTATTATTATGCTAAAAAAAAAAAAAAGAGAGAGACCTTCCTACCCAACAACACGATTATGTACAGAATTATTCCATTGACAAACTGGATAACGTTCGCAAAGTTGTAACGATTTTTAAAGACTGTTACGTTCAAACTAGCAAGATGTGAAGATTTATTTGATGTGTCTGATAAATTATTGATAAATCCATCAAAGGCAGTTATGTTTGTGGCTGCTTTAGCAACAAAAATGAAGTATGGACAGCTTTGTAGCAGGCATTTTACTGTTCAAAATAGAGTTTTATTTTTTTTCCTTTCTTTGTTTTGTTTCATTATATCGACAAGCAGACCACCACAAATGGTTGCAGTAATTTTCTATCAAATTGTTTTTCATCCACCTCCTTCGTTACTTCAATCATGTCTAAAAATATTAAAAGGCTTTCAAAGTGATTTTTTTTTTTTGCTTCTTTTACTTTATTTCTTTTATTTTCTGCCACAAGCCAAAATATTTTAATTGCAACATTTGTAAATTACAAACGGCAACCCATGGTGAACCTAGGTGACTTTTATCTTTTACTTGTTTCAGTCATTGGACTGCAGCCATGCTGGGGCATTGCTTTGAAGGATTTCAGTAAAACGAATCAACCCCAGTACTTAATTTTTAAAGACTAGTACTTATTCTATTGATCTCTTTTACTGAACTGCTAGGTTACATGGATGTAAACAAACCAATTCTGGTTGTTAAGTGATGGTGTAAGATAAACACAAACATAAAGACACGGACATAGACACACACAGATAAGTAGATAGATAGACAGACAGACAAACAGACAGACAGATAGATAGATAGATATGTTTCTTTATTAGTCACACAGGGCTGCACACAGAGGGGACAAATTACAAAGTAGAGCTTTTCTTTTCAGGGAGAAACAAAAATAAAATAAAAATAAAAGGTGGGTAGGTTTACGATCAAAAGGGATTGTAAAAAAGAAAGAAAAAACAACAAAAAACAATCAATAGGGATCGTGTATCACAGAAATGTCATGATGTAAAGTGTAAAGGGGGAAACAGATAAGGTTTATCCATGGAAAGACAAGCCTACGGAAAGATAGATAGATAAATCGATAGATAGATAGATATAGTTAGATAGATAGATAGATAGATAAGCTACTTTCAGTTTCTGTTTACCAAATCCACTCAAAGACTTTAGTAGGACTCTTGCCCAAGGTGACATGCAACAGGACTGAACCTGGAACCATGTGGTTGGGAAGCAAACTTGTTGTCCTGCAGTAATGCCTGTGCCTGATGAATATCTCAGCATTATTTTATTTCCTGTTTAGTATGGTTCATTACAACCATTTATTAGTTGTTAACTTTTTATATTAAATGCATTCAGTGTTGGGCACATGTTAGGCAGTGTATGAATCACATAAGAGAGATGATCGTTTACTAAAAGATATCTGTCATATTTAGAAAGCTGGAAGATCCTGGAAGGACTTGTCCCAAACTTTGGCATCAAGAGTCACACAAATGCCAGAACCGGGCGCCACTGCATGGTACCAAGGACTCCAAATTTGCCATCAAGATGTAGGACAAGATACTGTGATAGCCTGGGCTTCAGAGGCCCACAGCTCTTCAATATCCTCCCGAAGAACCTGAGGGACCTGCATGGTGTAGATGCGGATGTCTTTAAAGTAGGACTGGATCTCTTCCTGTCAGGTGTCCCAGATGAACCAACTTCACGGCAGGAGGTGCAGATGAGGGCAGCTGCATCAAACTCTCTCATGCACCAAATGGCAGTTGCTAAAAAGCATTTGTGAGGTAAAATCATGTAGCAAACCAAATGGCAGTGCCCCAGCATGGCCACAGCTCATGAGCTGAAACTGGAAAAATCAAAATATATATATACAAGCCACAAATGTCTTGACCTAAGGCTTGCTTCAGAAATACTCTGAAATATGATATATCTGATCATATTTGCTACCATCTCAAACAAACCAGTCACAAGCCCACCAACGCAGCTTCACACAAATCCATCAACTTTTAATACACACTTGCAAAAATTCTAGAAAGACCCAATGTGTACAATACAATATGGATTTGTTTCATTATATATTTCTTTATTGCCCACAAGGGGCTAAACATAGAGGGGACAAACAAAGGGGTTAAGTCGATTACATCGACCCCAGTGTGTAACTGGTACTTAATTTATCGACCCCGAAAGGATGAAAGGCAAAGTTGACCTCGGCGGAATTTAAACTCACAACGTAATGGCAGACGAAATACCGCTAAGCATTTCACCCGGCATGCTAACGTTTCTGCCAGCTTGCTGCCAATTTGTTTCATTATAATTAATTACATAAGTAAGCAAATAAGAAAGCTTCTATGTGGTTACTCACTTTCTAAAAATGACAGTCAAACACCTTGCAGATCAAACACTAAGGTTTTAAAAAAGAATGGGAGAATACATTACTATATATGGTCCTAGATACATGATGTTTAAAAATAAGCATCATAGTAATGGCTGGGGCATCTTTTAGTATGGACTGGTGCAATCAGAGCTGAACAACAACTTCACAACTCATAAATTTTACACTACTCTATAGGCACCCATGCCAACACCCTTTGCTTGCGAAGACATGTTGGGGCAAGTGAAATCGAAATTGAATTGAACCAGCCAGGACCCCTGGACTGGTGGTACGTAAAAAGCACAATCCGACTCGTGGCCGATGCCAGCGCCGCCTCAACTGGCTTCCGTGCCAGTCGCACGTAAAATACACCAATCCGACCGTGGCCGTTGCCAGCCTCGCCTGGCACCTGTGCAGGTGGCACGTAAAAAGCACCCACTACACTCACGGAGTGGTTGGCGTTAGGAAGGGCATCCAGCTGTAGAAACATTGCCAGATAAGACTGGAGCCTGGTGCAGCCTTTTGGCTTCCCAGATCCCCGGTCGAACCGTCCAACCCATGCTAGCATGGAGAACGGACGTTAAACGATGATGATGATAGGAGCATTATATTGGTAAACACATTTTATAACATGCTTCATGCACGGCTGATGTTTTTAGACCATATTTAATCACAAGTAGACAATGTTTTGCAGATATATGTTATATATTCAATGTCTATTTTACCAACTAAAGTAATGTTCATGGGAAGGGGCTGAAATGTCATACAGCCCTTTGTAGGCAAAATAAAAAAAAAGAAACCCTCTTTTTTCAGTAAGTAGATGGAATTAAATCCAATTTTTTCTGGATCTTTACTACAGACATCCATATGTTGCAAATAGCATCAGTAATAAAAATGTCTAGCTCTATGACCTGGCAACGCCGGGTCATAGTGCTAGTGCATGCATATAAAGCTGCATGCGTGCACACATACATGCGAGTACTGTCCAACTCTGCGACCAATCACATACAGCTAGCTGGCATTCAATTGGCGTATCAAGTTTCAGGTATTTTGATTGGTTTTTGGATAGAAAATTCACAAAAAAGTCACTTCTATTGATATTTTAATGGCTTTGCGGGGTGACTGGGGAAATCTAAAGATGTGCACGACCACCCTTGGATGGTTTTGAATGACCAAAGAAAGTGCGAGCCCTCTAACTGAAAAATTGTGGATATGTATAAAGGACATGCACGCAGACATTTTGCCATTTATATATATAGAGATGACAGGGATGATATTAATAGAAACAATGACAAGGATGATATCTAACAGAGGAAGAAGACAAACATTTGAGTGAGGATCAGCAGTCCATTGTATTGACCCAAATACCTGACGGGTAATTTATTTTATTGAAACCTAGAAGGTTGAAGAGCAAAGTTGACCTTGGTAGTATTTGAACTCAGAATGTAAAGATCTAGAAGAAACCCAGCAAAGTAATTTGTCCAATACTCAAACACTTCTGACGGTTCATAATAATTGCTTTTATTAACCTGACACATAAAAGCACCATCCGTTCGTGTCCGTTGCCAGCTCTGTCTGGCCCTGTGTCGGTGGCACGTAAAAGCACCATCCGTTCGTGTCCGTTGCCAGCATCGCCTGGCCCCGTGCTGGTGACACGTAAAATCACCATCCGTTCGTGGCCGTTTGCCAGCTCTGTCTGGCCCCGTGTCGGTGGCACATAAAAGCACCATCCGTTCGTGGCCGTTTGCCAGCTCTGTCTGGCCCCGTGCTGGTGACACGTAAAAGCACCATCCATTCGTGGCTGTTTGCCAGCTCTGTCTGGCCCCGTGTTGGTGGCATGTAAAAGCACCATCCGTTCGTGGCCGTTGCCAGCTCTGTCTGCCCCGTGCTGGTGACACGTAAAAGCACCATCCGTCGTGGCCGTTTGCCAGCTCTGTCTGGCCCCGTGTGGTGGCACGTAAAAGCACCATCCGTTCGTGGCGTTTGCCAGCTCTGTCTGGCCCCGTGCTGGTGACACGTAAAAGCACCATCCGTTCTGGCCGTTTGCCAGCTCTGTCTGCCCCGTGCTGGTGACACGTAAAAGCACCATCCGTTCGTGGCCGTTTGCCAGCTCTGTCTGGCCCCGTGCTGGTGACACGTAAAAGCACCATCCGTTCGTGGCCGTTTGCCAGCTCTGTCTGGCCCCGTGTTGGTGGCACGTAAAAGCACCATCCGTTCGTGGCCGTTTGCCAGCTCTGTCTGGCCCCGTGCTGGTGACACGTAAAAGCACCATCCGTTCGTGGCCGTTTGCCAGCTCTGTCTGGCCCCGTGCTGGTGACACGTAAAAGCACCATCCGTTCGTGGCCGTTTGCCAGCTCTGTCTGGCCCCGTGCTGGTGACACGTAAAAGCACCATCCGTTCGTGGCCGTTTGCCAGCTCTGTCTGGCCCCATGTCGGTGGCACGTAAAAGCACCATCCGTTCGTGTCCATTGCCAGCATCGCCTGGCCCCGTGCTGGTGACACGTAAAAGCACCATCCGTTCGTGGCCGTTTGCCAGCTCTGTCTGGTCCGTGTCGGTGGCACGTAAAAGCACCATCCGTTCGTGGCCGTTTGCCAGCTCTGTCTGGCCCTGTGTCGGTGGCACGTAAAAGCACCATCCGTTCGTGTCCGTTGCCAGCATCGCCTGGCCCCGTGCTGGTGACACGTAAAAGCACCATCCGTTCGTGGCCGTTTGCCAACTTTGTCTGGCACCTGTGCAGGTGGCATGTAAAAAACACCCACTACACTCGCGGAGTGGTTGGCGTTAGGAAGGGCATCCAGCCGTAGAAACACTGCCAGATCTGACTGGGCCTGATGAAGCCTTCCAGCTTCACAGACCTCAGTTGAACCGTCCAACCCATGCTAGCATGGAAAGCGGACGCTAAATGATGATGATGATGATGATGAACCTGAGGGGTCTAAAAAGCTGGGGATTGAACAAAGAAGAAAAAAATACAATTGGGTGTTTAACAATGAATAAAAATAATACAAAATCAACAAAATCAATAGAAAAACATTGAAATATCAAAGAAGATTTCCCGATAGAGGAAACCTACTGGCATCGTCCATCTTGTAGAGTGAGTGCCTGGCAATATTCCACAGACGTAGGAGTGGCTGTGTGGTAAGTAGCTTGCTTACCAACCACATGGTTCCAGGTTCAGTCCCACGGCGTGTCACCTTGGGCAAGTGTCTTCTACTATAGCCTCGGGTCGACTAAAGCCTTGTGAGTTGATTTGGTAGGCGGAAACTGAAAGAAGCCCATCGTATATATGTATATATATATATATATATATATGTGTGTGTATGTGTGTGTGTGTTTGTGTGTCTGTGTTTGTCCCCCCACCCTCCAACATCTCTTGACAACTGATGCTGGTGTGTTTACGTCCCCGTAACTTAGCAGGTCAGCAAAAGCGACCGATAGAATAAGTACTAGGCTTACAAAGAATAAGTCCTGGGGTCGATTTGCTTGACTAAAGGCGGTGCTCCAGCATGGCCTCAGTCAAATGATTGAAACAAATAAAAGAGAGTAAAAAGGGTATGCCAAACAGCCAACCTTGGCCTTCATATAGCTCAGAAATGCAGCAAGGAAATAGGGATGAGCTGCAGGAAAGGAAGAAATCCCATTACATGAAAGATGTTTACATCTTTTTCTGTTATTGTGGAAGTGGCCCAGGAATCTCTGCAGGTGTATCAGTCTCAGTACCAGTTAATACATCATCAGTGATGGTATTCTGTGACTCCCAAGTAATGAATGCTGGAAGCAGGTTGATCTCCTGACTAGTGGAACCTATCCAATCTCCAAGAAATGAAAGTGCATGGGCTCTAATCTGCCTAGATCTTTCCTTGAACAAAGCATGACTGTCAGACAATACTACATTACTAAATCAATGTAGATGTTAACCACTTCTTCTCAGCTCATTTCTAAATGAGATTTCTCTCCTCATTTGCAATCTTCAAAATTTTCTCTCTCTGGAGGTCCAGTTCTAACCAATTCCCAAGTACTTTAACTGGATTGTTGGTCCAGCAACAAAAGCTGATATTGGTCCCTGTAGGCATCAAGTTGCACATTCCCTGACTTTGTTTTTTTTTTTGGTTAATATGCATCCCCTAAAATGTTCCTGGTACTCTCCCAGAATGGTGGCAATTACCTTGAATTCCGATATGTCTGACGCTCTGGCCTTGATGTCATCTGCTCAAGCAGATACACCTTTCCTATGTCCCTATGAAAATGAGAAGCCCTCAAAGTCTATAACATCTGAAAAAATATTCCCAATGCCAAAATGTACAGGAAAGAAGAGAGAGAGAGAGAGAGAGCATCCTGGACAGACAAGCACACAATGTGAAATGGTTCCAAGAGGTAGCCATTTATTTTGACCATTAAATAGATGTCTTCTGAGTTGTAGCAATCTAGTCTCTGGAGCCAAGTGGTGGTGGTTGATTCTGTTGTGAGTTTTAAACTGACCCAAACTGATCAATGCCACACCAAAGCCATAGCTATTCTTGATCTACCCTATGATGTGTTTATGTGGACTATGCTATTGAGGACAAGAGGCAACCTCTCAGCAAGCAATTATGTAACAACCTTCAATTCTGTTATTTAGTAGTGTTAACAACCTTATATTGTTTATCATGTTTCCCTTGTTTCAGTCTTTTTTTGGCAACATCACAACTCACCATTTGATCTGACTGAGAATATTCCTAATCTACTGCCAGATGTAGTCAACAGTAGCAAACACACCTGGTATGTTAAGCAGACAAAGAATCCAAGGCAGCAAGCTGGCAGAATCATTAACACACCAGGCAAAATGCTTAGCGGTATTTTCTCTGTCTTTACATTCTGAGTTCAAATACCGCCAAGGTCATCCTTTTGGAGTCAATTAAATAAGTACCAGTTATGCACTGGGTCAAAATAATCGACTTAATCCATTTGTCTGTCCTTGTTTGTCTTCTCTGTGTTTAGCCCCTTGTGGGTAGTAAAGGAATAGGTATTTCCTCTGTCTTTACATTCTGAGTTCAAATTCCACCGAGATCAACTTTGCCTTTCATTCTTTCAAGGTCGATAAATTAAGTACCAGTAACGCACTGGGGTCGATTTAATCAACTGGCCGCCCCCCAAAAAATTTCGAGCCTTGTGCCTAGAATAGAAAAAAAAGAATCCAGTGATGGTGATTTATTTCTCACATAGCAGCTCAACATACCCACCACCTTGTTCCTTGAAATCAGTTTTGTTGCAGCACTTTGGGACCTGATTGATGCAGTGACAATATATGGCTGTTGAAGTTCACTGTCTCCAGTCTGTTGCTTATTGTGAAACTTTGGGAAAGTGCAGTTGGAAAACCATTCACAATTGTTCAGAGTCAGAAAATATGTATCTGCTGCAATTCATAAGAGAGCGAATTGTGGCTTTGTTGCCTACTTGCACCTCCTATGCCAGCCCATTGAACAGTTTTATGCTTTCATATTTCAGCATAAGAATCGTACCTTGAGCCATTTTGGTTGAATGGAATCTGATGCAAGGCCGACAGTAAAGCAGTAATATGAAACAAAGACAGTGAACGCTTCCCTGGTCTTCTACCCAACTTTTCAAAGAGAGTGTCTCTGCAGTTCATTCTGGACGAGACTGACACCCAACTCCGTCACAGTTCCTACCCACCTGAAGATCCAGTTTGAACCACCTCTTCAAACAACTTAACTGGTTTCCATCAGTCCAGTACTCCATAATGCTGACCTCCAGCAGCCTTTCCACTGACTTATAAGCTGTATCAGTCTTTGCCTTTCCATTGGATAACATTGATGACATGGAGAAGGGAGGCTGGCATGCATGGGCGGCTGCTGGTCTTGGGTTTGATTCCTTGACCAGGTGATGCATTGAGTTCTTGAGCAAAACACTTCATTTCATGCTACTCCAGTCCACTCAGCTGGCAAAAACTAGTAATCCTGCAATGGACTGGAATTCTGACCAGGAAGGGAATAATAGACACCTCAGAACCCAAACCTAGGAAACCAGCCTTATGAGCCTGTGGTTTGGGAAAGACCTATGATATGTTATTATTTTTTAATGTAGAGTTATGGTGTGTTGTAGCTGCATAAATTAGTATAGGAGAAAGTGCATTATTTTACATATCTGATGTAACAACTAGACATACAACACCATGCCTTTATTTAATTCCTAATCTACTGCCAGATGTAGTCAACAGTAGCAAACACATCTGGTATGTGAAGCAGACAAAGAATCCAAGGCAGCAAGCTGGCAGATTCGTTAACACACCAGGTAAAATGCTTAGTGGTATTTTCTCTGTCTTTACATTCTGAGTTCAAATTCCACTGAGATCAACTTTGCCTTTCATCCTTTCGGGGTCGATAAATTAAGTACCAGTTGCATACTGGGGTTGATCTAATCAACTGGCCCCCTCCCCAAAATGTTGGGCCTTGTGCCTAAAATAGAAAAAAAAAGAATCCAGCAACAACTGATAGTGCCATGCCAACATACAATGAAAGTGTATGATAAAGAAACAAATATTTTGAAATAATGTGTTTAACCCTTTCGTTACCAACCCGGCTGAAACTGGCTCTGGCTCTTTAGTACAAATGTCTGGTTTTCAAAAGTTCTGAATTAAAACCTTCCACCAAACCTTAGTCACAATTTATGTCCCTAACTCTAACTTAATGATAATGATGTTATTTTACTTAATTCTTTGTTATATTTAAAATAATTGGAAGAAACACTGAGCATCTCAAAATAAATTCAGTAACGAAAGGGTTAAGACAATTATTATTACCAACATTAGAATATAAAATACCTAAAAAAATATATAAAATATAAAAAACAAAACTTATACATGAATATAATTTATTGGTATTGCTAAAAAATAAGAGGCAAAATATTAATGGTAAGACTTGGTAGAGTGTTAGGAAAATACATTTTATTTCTGTCACAAAATAACTGAGTAATTTTGGAAAAGTAATATTTAAAGTTACCAGAAACTAGTGCAAAGTAAGTCAGTAAGATTTGTTGTGTGAGATATTGATATTTAAAGAACACATTGAATAGATGAACGGCTGTTAACAGGATTCTGTAGTGATTTAAAACAGGTTGTTATGTAGCTGCTTCTGAGACTTCAACATCTGCCGATTCTGTGTGAGAGTTGATAATATCACACTGTATCATCTGATCAGTTTGTGGGAAAACAATTGGTGATGTAGAAGCATCGACAACATTCTGTTGAAAATCTGTCTGAGTTTGAGCATCGATTCGTGGTGAGGATAAAGGAGTTAAATACTGAAGCAGTAAAACAGAGATATATTAATAAAAATCATGAAACAACAGGTGCAGGAGTGGCTGTGTGGTAAGTAGCTTGCTAACCAACTACATGGTTCCAGGTTCAGTCCCACTGCGTGGCATCTTGGGCAACTGTCTTCTGCTATAACCCCGGGCCGACCAATCCTTGTGAGTGGATTTGGTAGACGGAAACTGAAAGAAGCCTGTCATATATATGTATATATATATATATTTATTTTATAGAAGGAGCTTCTACAGGACTAGAACTGTTTCATTCAGATGAAATCTTCAGGAAGCTTCCTGAAGATTTCATCTGAATGAAACAGTTCTAGTCCTGTAGAAGCTCCTTCTATAAAATAAATTACTTTACTCTGCTATGTATTGAGTACCTTATTTACTGTGGTTAACCCCGACTCAACCCGGGACCTACATTATATATATATATATATATATATATATATATATGTATATGTGTGTGTGTATATGTTTGTGTGTCTGTGTTTGTCCCCCTAGTATTGCTTGACAACCGATGCTAGTGTGTTTACGTCCCCGTCACTTAGCGGTTCAGCAAAAAGAGACCGACAGAATAAGTACTGGGCTTACAAAGAATAAGTCCCGGGGTCGATTTGCTCGACTAAAGGCGGTGCTCCAGCATGGCCGCAGTCAAATGACTGAAACAAGTAAAAGAGTAAAAGAGTAACACAAAACAAAACAGACACTGACATATTTTGTAGCAGCAATTCTAAATAACTAAAAAGCATTAAAAGAATAAGTAATTCTATACAAGTTGTATCTAATCAATAAGAACAGAAATTGATGCTGATGTTTACAAAGAAATCAATCTTATTTCATAATTGCAGTCAGCTTTAATGTAGAATATAAAACAGGAATTCTCTTTAAGATACACCAGTTGCATCAACACATGATAAAAATACCCTGACAGAGATTTGAATTAATTTATAAATTCAAGTACATATTTATATATATACTGAAATATATTTAACCATTGACTGGCCTCCGTGCTGTGGGCACGTAACAAACACCATCCGATCGTGGCCGTCTGCCAGCCTCGTCTGGCACCTGTGTTGGTGGCACATAAAAAACACCATCCGAGCGTGGCCGTCCACCAGCCTCGTCTGGCACCTGTGTCGGTGGCACATAAAATCACCCACTACACTCTCGGAGTGGTTGGCATTAGGAAGGGCATCCAGCTGTAGAAACACTGCCAGATCTGACTGGCCTGGTGCAGCCTTCTGGCTCCCCAGACCCCAGTTGAACCGTCCAACCCATGCTAGCATGGAAAGCGGACGTTAAACGATGATGATGATGATTTCTTATAAATAGATGTAGTTGTCTGCAAGGATACAGAAATTTCATTTTCCTGGTACCAAGACAGGCAATAGATTTTTCAGAAATGGTGGAGCATCAGACAAAATACCTTAAAATGTTTAATCAAACTACTTCAAATTCTTATTTTAAGTCCTGCAAAATTTGCCTTTGTTTTTACATTCTACTGAGGTCAATTATAAAACGTACCAGCTGAGTGGTGGGATCAATATGTTTGATTGGGCCAATCCTGATCAATTTCTGGTTTTATTACCTCATTAGAAATCATTACTGTCATAGTCATCCCTGTCACCTGCACAGCTGCCATTATAGATATTGTCATCATAATTATCATCATCTTTACTAGAATGGCAGGTTGGCAGAATAATTAGAGCACCAGAATAAATGCCTTGTCATACTACTTCTAGCTCTTTACATTCTAAGTTCTAATCTTGCTGGAGTCAAATTGCCTTTCATCCTTTCTGGGTCAATAAAACAAGAACCATTTGAATACTGAGGTTGATGTAATTGATTTACTCCCTGCCCCAAATCTGATGGCTTTGTACCATAATTCAAAACCATTATTATTATTATTATTATTATTATTATTATTATTATTATCATTATTATTATTATTATTATTATTATTCATCATTTAGCGTCCGCTTTCCATGCTAGCATGGGTTGGACGGGTCAACTGGGGTCTGTGAAGCTGGAAGGCTTCGTCAGGCCCAGTCAGATCTGGCAGTGTTTCTAAGGCTGGATGCCCTTCCTAACGCCAACCACTCCGTGAGTGTAGTGGGTGTTTTTTACATGCCACCTGCACAGGTGCCAGACAGAGCTGGCAAATGGCCACGAACGGACGATGCTTTTACGTGTCACCGGCATGGGGCCAGGCGATGCTGGCAACGAACACGAACAGATGGTGCTTTTACGTGCCACCGACACGGGGCCAGACAGAGCTGGCAAACGGCCACGAACGGACGATGCTTTTACGTGTCACCAGCACGGGGCCAGGCGAGGCTGGCAACGAACACGAACGGATGGTGCTTTTACATGCCACCGACACGGGTGCCAGACAGAGCTGGCAAACGGCCTCAAGCGAATGGTGCTTTTACGTATCACCGACACGGGTGCCAGACGAGGCTGGCAGCGGACACGAACATTATTATTATTATTATTATTATTATTATTATTTAACTTTTTAGAGCTCTCGGTCCTACTTGCTCTGGTTGATTCTGTGAGAACAGACAGCAATCTATTGCAGTAGGAGCAGTCCGCCCTGGGCAGCACTTTTCATCCTGTTGTAGGCTATTGCTGCAGGCAATATGAGATTTTTGTGGGGTCCAGGGGTGGCAAACGGAAGGGCTCCTCCGGCAACACACACTCTAGCTAAGCTAGTGCCTTTAGGTAACATTTTAGGTGTTGTGCCAAGAGCACCAATTACTACAGGAATAATTATATTCTTAGTCTTCCACAGTCTCTTCAGCTCTCGGGCTAGATCCGGATATTTCTTGATTTTTTTCAATTTCTTTAATATTGACTCTGTTATCATAGGGAATTACAAAATCTATAATCTATGTATTTATTTAGTCCCTTATTATCATATCTGGTCTTCTTGTTTCAATAGTATAGTCAGTCTTTATGGGGAAGCCCCCTAAGACCTTGTAATTCTCAGCTTCTGCTTTGTCTTCATACCACTTTTCTGTTATTTTGAAGTTACACTCATCAGCTAACGCCCCAACGCACTCTTTTACCTACAGTTACAGCTGCACTTATACTCTTTTTGTGCTGATATACCACACACACTCAATAGATAATTGATACTTTCATCATCATCATCATCATCATCATCATAATCATCACCATCATTATTCTCAGTAGTACACTGTCACATCATCAAATACTGATTCTTTGTACCCTATTTCTGGCAGTAACATTTGTTGGTTTCCTCTCAAAAGCCTTTCTTTAACCCTTTCATTACCAACCCGGCTGAAACCGGCTCTGGCTCTGAGTACAAATATCCTGTTTTTGTAAGTTTTGAATTAAAATCTTCCACCAAACCTTAGTCACAATTTATGTTCCTAACACTAGCTTAATGATAAATGTTATTTTACTAAATTCTTTGTTATATTTAAAACTAATTGAAAGGACAACAGAGCATCTCAAAATAAATGCAGAAATGAAATGGTTAAACTACATGTAGGCATCATGTGGCAATTATTATTTTTTTTCCATTTTTTTCTTAAACACCGGAATATGAAGATGATGCAAGTGAGAGGTACCAACAGTTTTAATCAGTGTAACAGCAGTAATAAAGCAATTAGCAGAATCATTAAAGCACCAGACAAAATGCCTAGAGTATTTAGCTACAACCACTCTGAGTTCAAAATCTTGCTAAGGGCCAGCTTTGTTCTTCATCCTTCTGGGCTCAAGAAACTAATGTACCTGTCAATTATAGGGGTTAATTTGCATTCTTATTATGCATTATAGATGTGAATGGAATTATAATAGGACTTAGAATAAGATTTAAATAGACAACATTGAACAGATGTAGAACTAGAAAAAGTTAGCAGTTATGTAGGTTTTAATCTTCATGTCAAAGACATTGTAATTGTAATAGATTATATACAATCTTTTATGTAAAATTGAGTGTCTGACATCTGGTTTCAACTGTCGCCAATTTTAAAGACATTTTCAAATTATTGGTCATTTGAAATCTTGTTATTTTGACAGTTTCAGCATATACCTATGTCTCCAGAACCACTTTCTGGGATAACTGACGTGAATTAAGAACTCAGAAAGCTGAACATTCAATTTCATTTCCATTTCACTCGTAATAAACAACTAGAATTAGCTGTTATACTTTCCATTTTTGCTATGGTGATGTACATCATACCAAAACTCAATCACAATCCTCTACTACTACTACTACTACTACTACTACTACTACTACTACTACTACTACTACTAATAATAATAATAATAATAATAATAATAATAATAATTTACTCCAGTGTCACTTTGATGGCATGCACTGCTCACTCACTCAATAATAATAATAATAATGATAATAATAATAACAATAATTCTAAATACTCAAGACAGAGCTGAATGCAAGAAACAGGTTTGAAGTAATCAGTACACTTTAGCCATACCAGTTGTGACTTACAGTTTCAATATCATTAACTGGTCAATTACTGAAATATGTAATCTTGACAGAAAAATATGAAAATTATTGATAATGCATAGAATGCACCATCTTAAGGCAGATATAGAACGACTTTATCTTCTAAGAAAAGAGGGAGGCCATGGACTTTTACAACTGGAATTAACAATGAAGATTGCCACAATTGGCCTAGACACCTACCTGAAAAACTCTGATGACTGGATGTTAAAACTTGTCTCAAAACATGAAAACAAGAAAGCATCATACTCAGTAACAAAACAAGCAAAGGGATATCTAAGTGGAATTCCAAATACAACAAATTTCAGAATTAGACATGCTAGAAACAAGCACAGAAAAAGCTAAGCATATGAAAACCTGTGCTAAAACTGCTGCCTTAGATATTCTTACTGATAAATGGTAAGAAAAACCTCTCAATGGCAAATACCCAAAGAGAGCTAATAGTGTTGATGTTGACAGAGCCCTTACCTATCAATGGTTAGTGGCTTCTGGCTTAAAATCAGAAACAGAAGGGTTTATCATAGCAGCCCAAGATCAATGCCTACCTACAAGAAACTACCAGGCCAACATATTGAAGAATGGCAGCAGCCCAACATGTCGTGTATGTCAACAACAAAATGAAACCATTGATCATATTGTCTCCATGTGCAGTCTCCTTGTGCCTACAGAGTATCTCAAAAGGCATGTTAGAGCAGCACAATATATTCGCTGGGTAATTTGCAAAAATCTGAACTTGCTGCATGATAAAAACTGGTGGGAACACAAACCATCTCCAAGTGCTTGAAAATGACCGCATCTCACTCCTCTGGAACTTCACCATTCAAACTAACAGAAAGATAGATGCAAATAGGCCAGACATTATATTGAAAGACTTCAGACAAAAATTATGCCTCCCCATTGATATGACAGTCCCAATCAATATAAATGTATTTGTCAAGATCTACCAAAAACTCAGCAAGTATAAAGATCTTGAAATAGAAATTGGCAAAATGTGGAACCTCAAGACTAAAACAATACCTGTTGTCATAGGTGCCCCAGGAATGTTAGCAAAAGTGGCTGATTGCTACCTAGCTTAGATACCAGGAAACCCCAAAATGGCAGAAATTCAAAAGATAGTGCTCATGGGAACTGCCCATATCCTACATAAAATGCTGTTTATGTAATCTCAAATTTTAAAACAAACTTATAATTTTCTTATGGTTTCTTAAACATTCTTTAGAACAACACTATGTACAAAACCAAATATATGACACCCTAGGCATAACACCAACATGAAGTTGTCTCTTGAGGTCTCTGGCTGAGACTTGGAGTCCACTTGTACAAATACAAAACAAAAGTCAAACATATAATAATAATGATAATAATAACAATAATAATGATGATGATGATGATGATAACCTCAAAGTTTTGCACAAGGCCAGCACTTTTGGGTGAGGGGGTAAGTCGATTACATTGACCCCAGGGCTCGACTGGTACTTATTTTTCAAGCCCAATAGGATGAAACCTTGATGGAAATTTGAACTCTGACTGTAAAGTCAGACAAAATGCCACTAAGTATTTTTGGCATATTAAAAATTCTTCCACCTTAACAATAATAATAATTCTTTCAAATTTTGGATCAAGGCCAGTAATTTTAAAGGTGGGGTGGGGTAAGTTGATTACATCAGTGCAAGTACTTGACCAGTGCTTTATTTTATCAATCCTTAAAGGATGAAAGGCAAAGTTGACCTTAAAGGCATTTGAACTCAGAAATGCCACCGAATAATAATGATACTGGCTTCAAATTATGGCACAAGGCCAGCATTTTTGAGGGGAGGGAGTTACGCAATGACACTGATCGCAATATTTGACTGGCACTTTATTCTAGCAACCCCAGTACATGACTGGTACTTCATTTTATCAATCCTGGTGGGATGAAAGCAAAGTTGACCCTGGCAGAATATGAACACAGAATATAATGAGTTAAATATACTGGTATTTATTTTGTTGTTTATTTGGATAATAATGAGATCTTATGAAATCATAAGGCCAAAGGTTTGTGGTGGGGTATCAGTTAATTTATGTTGACCCTCTGCTTGACTGGTACAACTACTAATGATATTGGGTTTTTCTTTTATTCTTTTCTTTTATTTTTTCAGTCATTTGAATGTGGCCATTCTGGAGCACCACCTTTAGTTAAGCAAATCAATCACAGGACTTATTCTTTGTAAGCCTAGTACTTATTCTATCAGTGTATTTTGCCGAACCGCTACGTTACGGGGATGTAAACACACCAGCATCGGGTGTCAAGCAATGTTGTTGGGACAAACATATACACACATATACATATAAGTTAGTATAGTTAGAGGTTGGAATAACCATCTAAGGGATAAAAATATCTATTATACTACTAGTTTAATTCCCTATGTTAACCCAGGATGTAAGTCAATTGTTGTTGATCAATCCACTCACAAGGCTTTGGTCGGCCTGAGGCTACAGTAGAAGACACTTGCCTGAGATGCCATGCAGTGGGACTGAATCCAGAACCATGTGGTTGAGAAGCAAGCTTCTTACCACATGGCCACACCAGTGCCTATCCACAGAATAATGAAACAAATGTTAATGCTTTCTACTATAAGCACAAGGCCTAAAATTTTGTTAGAAGGGGACTAGTCAATTACATTGGCCCCAATGCTCACCTGGAACTTATTTTGTCGACCATGGAAGGATGAAAGCCAAGTCAACCTTGCAGAATCTAAACTCAGAACAATGATACTAATGATAATCCTTTCTACTATATAGAACCCAGTGACCAAATGGTATTTATTTCATCGATTTATTTCAAGGGTGGTGGGCTGGCAGAAACGTTAGCATGCCAGGCGAAATTCTTAGCGGTATTTCATCTACCGTTACGTTCAGAGTTCAAATTCCGCCGAGGTCGACTTTGCCTGTCATCCTTTCGGGGTCGATTAAATAAGTACCAGTAACACACTAGGGTCGATATAATCGACTTAATCCGTTTGTCTGTCCTTGTTTGTCCTCTCTGTGTTTAGTCCCTTGTGGGTAGTAAAGAAATAGGTATTTATTTCATTGACTTTGAAAGGATGAAAGGCAAAGCTGACCTTAGCAGATTTTGGACTTAGAGTGTAAAGATGGATGAAAAGGTGTGAAGCATTTTGGCCAGCATGCCAATGCTTCTGCTAGCACCCTGTCTTAATGATACAAATAATAATGATACAAGTTCTATATTACCTCACTCTCTTGACTTTTTGCCTTGAATTCAGAGCTGCACTGATCCTCATAGTTTACTTCTGTTTGGTTAGTTTTGAATTCAGAGCTGCACTGATTCTCATAATTTACTTCTGTTTGGTCAGCTTTCTCTGTAGGCAGCTGGGGATCCGGAGATGTTTCATTTAACTGGAGATGTTCTGTGGTTTTCTCACTTGGTGGTGGAGTACTCAGGAAATTGTAGCTGCCATCTTTTTCTGTGTCCTCCACTTCAGTAGTAGGAATGTGTGAATTAACAGGGCTCAGAGACATCTGAAATATGGAAACAAATATATTCTTAGGATCAGCTTGTTCAAACTATAAAGAAATCAAATAGGTGCAAGTTGTAAGGACTACCAAACACTTGACCAAGAGTTGTAGCATTACTAAATATCTGTTGTACTATTTTCCTGAAGAGGCGTACATAACTTTAATTGCTCCCATCTGGTTGACTGGCATAAAAACAATCACAATCCTTACTTCACAGTCAAATAATCATGGTATGAAGGACTTCCAGCAATAAACAACAATTTTGCCAACAAAAAAATGCATGTATGTATTGCAGTTCTGTACAATAAATAGTCTTACAATAATAAATATCTTGTTCAACCACTCAATGAAAAGATGGACAACATGGGTTTCACCTGACAATCAGACATTCAATTAAGTAATCTATATTATTATCCGTGGAGGCGCAATGGCCCAGTGGTTAGGGCAGCGGACTCGCGGTCGTAGGACCACGGTTTCGATTCCCAGGCCAGGCGTTGTGAGTGTTTATTAAGCGAAAACACCTAAAAGCTCCACGAGGCTCTGGCAGGGGTGTTGAACCCTGCTGTACTCTTTTACCACTCTTTCTCCCACTCTTTCTTCTGTTGGCCTGCTCACTTAGCCAGCAGGGTGGCGTCATTCAGAGGCTAAAACAATGTGAACGCATTGTGACCAACGATGTGTAACAACATCTGATGGTCTGGTCGGTCATGTGATCACATGATATTATTATTCAGGAAACATAAACGCCAAAAACGATTTTTATTTTTACCTTTTTGGATATTTTAATAGTCCCACCAAACAGACAAAAGAAAATGATGAAAGCAAAGTGATATGGTGCAAATAAAACTGTTGATGTGAAAGTTTGAAATAAAGGTAAAAAAACTTAAGACAGATAAGACAGAAGGGACAACAAACAAATAAAGAAACCGTTAACTTAGAAATAAATGGCAAGCCTACCATGGCTGTCCATGGTATATGACAAAGGCAAAAAGTTAGAAGAGAAATGCTGAACAACCCAGATGATATTGTTAAAGTGAATGATTTGAATTATTGAACAAAGCAGTTAGAATAGTTAGTAAAATGTAAATGAATGAAATCTCAAGGATCTCTAACCGTGGAGGGAATCATGGAAGAGGAAGACCCGGGAAGACATGGGACGAGGTAGTAAAGTATGACCTTTGGATGTTGAGTCTCACAGAGATAAGTGACTGAGACTTTTGGCAATTTGCTGTGCTTGAGAAGACATGTCTAGCTAAGTGAATTTGTAGTTGTGGTAAGTGCCGGTGATACTAAAAGGCACCTGTGTTGGTGGCATGTAAAAGGCAGCTATGCTGCTGACATAAAAGGTACCCAATACACTCTGCAGAATGGTTGGTGTTAGGAAGGGCATCCAGCCATAGAAACCATGCCAAAACAGATTGGAGCCTGGTGCAGCTCTCCGGCTTACCAGTTCCAGTCAAACCATCTAACCCATGCCAGCATGGAAAACGGATGCTAAATGAAATGATGATGAAAATAGAACCATTAGAAGCTAACTTCACCCATTGCAAGTAATTTCATGAAGTGGAGGAGAAGAGCAGAAAAATATAGATTGCAATTAAAGATAAAGCTGGAAAAATCATCTCACACAATATCTAAACTCTGAGTCGCCCAACAACCATTAAGCATTTTGAGAAATCCTGGACAGGTCAGCTAATATGGAGCATAGGTCATTGAGAAATTTTCTCCACTGTTCTTAACACTGGGCCAACTTCTGGGCCACACCCTCAGAATGGGAATCATCCACTCAAGGAAGATATTCTTCTCCCAGGTCTTGCTGGTTTTGAATTGTCATTGATGCTCCCGACACTTCGCTTTTTTTTATGAGTAGAGGTCAAGGTTGACCATCATTCTGTACATGTATGTGCAGGGCTATACTTTTTTTTATGAAGATTGATAGTTGCCCACACATACAAGTCTCAAGATACAGCTTGGCATTAGTTTTGCTGCAAAATGTAAAGAATGTGAAGAGCTGACAGAATGTAAAGTGCTGGATCTTTACACAAAGAATCTTGCTCAACTCTCAACTAGCTCTATCCATCCACTGTTTTGGATTGGTATTTTTCTAGTGACCCTGAAGGTATGACAGGCAAAGCTGACCCTGATTGAATTTGAACTCAGAGTGCAGAGAGAGCCAGAACAAATAACACGAGGCACTCTGTCCCACACTCGAATGACTCTGCCAGTTTGCTTCCTTGATATTCCTAACGAAAACAATCTATGCTAGGAATATTACAAGACAGGCACTGAAATACTTCCATTAGTAAAGCTCTTCAGATGACAGATAGTCTTCAGACAGACAGATAGCTAGATATTGAGGACACTAAAGAGAAAGTTCTTATAAGCCAGTTCAAAAAATGGTGTAATGAAAGCAGTGATGATGACAATTATCATCTTTTCTCAAGATCATTAATAAGAGGAGGATTAAATGAACTTATTAGAAGATCTAAGGGATTTAAGTGGTGGATTAACAACAGCAACTGTCTCTTGTCTCCTACAGTTGATGATAAATTTCTGAAGAAGGATATTGATCAGATTGATCAGTTGAATAGAGATTAAATAGTTAGCCAACCATTTAGACTATTAAATTGACGGTATGGCTTATAATGAAAAATATCATAACAACTTACCATATTACTGTCTATTTCTAAAAATAATGGTTTCACTTTGTTGAAGACCTCTTCACTAAATTTTGACTGAGACACTATTTGACATGTAAGACTGTTTGTATAAAACTGAGAAACAGTTGAGTTCTCAGGTGCATTTGACGGGCTGATACAACTGTCCATGTGCTGCTTGTCTTTTGTGCAGGGGTCCAACTGAAATGAAATTTTAGAAAAAGGCTCTGCTGAGACCAAATGTTGTTGTTGTAATCAATGTCATCACTGCCCTCACCATTATTGCTGTCATCGTAGCCATCATTTCCTCAGCATTACTGTCATCATCATAATCATCATCACCACCATCATCTTTGTCATCGTCCCCCCCCCCCGCCACCACCTCAGATTTTGGGGAGAAGGAAAAATTCCCTTGCAGGTACTCCAATACTTATATTCATAGTGTGATTGGTCAATATGCCAGATGTGACATTAGGCTTAGACACTAGTACCTATAAACTCTTTTTGAACTCTGAACAAGAGGCTGGCATATATTGATTACAAATTTTGGTACAGGGCTAGGGATTTTTTAGAGAAAAGGAAGTTGATTACATCACCCTCAGTGTCCAACAGGTACTTATTTTATCAACCCCCAAAAGTATAAAAGGCAATGTCAACCATGGCGGAATTTGAACTCAGAACATAAAGATAAATGAAATACTGCTAAGCATTTTGCCCAGCTTGCCAATGATTCTGCCAGCTCACCACCTTAAGGGTGGCATATATTAATACAAGTTCTGTCATCCAGCCATAGTTTTCAGGAACTTGGTCAAAGGGGTTAGCAAAAGAACATTCCACCTATCTTCGAGGAGATTTTTGATATGGTAGTCCTGCACTACAATAAGGCCCAGGCCTCCTGTGGTTTTATGGATTAGATTAAGTATATGCCTGATCCTAACTCCACCAAGAAAAAATATGCCACAATAAAGTCGTTGTTCACATCCTCATTTGACCTGAACATAAAAACTTATGTAGGTAAGATCTTCATTAGTTTAGTTGATAAGCACTACCCCCAAACACATAAATACTGGAAAATATGTAACAAACAAACCTTGAGGGTCACTTTTAGCTGCACTTGTAGCATCAAAAAAATATAACTAAGTAGGTCCCAGTTTGAAACAAAGGCAAGCTACTCAGACAGAAGTAATGCCACATGTCCATGTAACAACTATTACGATACAGAAACCATTGTGTATGAGGCAAAGGTGGTCTCAGAGGATCCAAATGGTGCAACAGACATCCAAAAATATCTATGTGCAACCGAAGGTCCCTCCAGGACCAAATTCAACAATCACAAGTCCTTGATTAACACTTAGGGGAAATGAAATGTCACATCCCTAGCATGGGTATTGAAGGAAAACATCAAATGGAGGAGAGTGGAAAAGTGTAAACTTTCCTTTAATAGTAGTAAGAAGTACAGGCTCTGCTTTGCTGAGAAAAAAATTCATATTAAAACTTTCTCCAGCTGGGCACCTATTTTAATTATAAGAGTGAGATATTCTAATCCTACTCTCATGAAGACAGATTTGTGCTAGCATACTGGTTAATCACACCATGAATATAAGCAGTGAGTAACCCATAAAGGTTTATTTTTCCTCACCAAAATCTGAAGAAATAATATATACCTTGCTACACCCAACTGTGGTGTGTGTGTGTGTGTGTGTGTGTGTGTGTGTATACACATATATACATATACATGACCACACATATCAAAATTAACTTCCCTTACCATCTCCCACCCCTATGCTCTACGTCTGTAACCTCTGCCACCTTCACCCCAGTTTATAGCTTTATGCATGCCATGTTGTGTGAATGGTATTGCAAAGTTTGCAATAACTGTTTCCAGTTTTCTTAATACTAAGAATTCTGGAATTCCTCCAGATATACATGGGAGATTTAACTCTTTCAGAGATACCTCGATAAAAATGTAACAACCGAATGAGAGGGGTTTATGGTTATTGACCACACCAATATGAAAAGATCAGGCTAACATTTTATGGCTAATGGTCAATCAGGTGTAAAAGATAGAACAGTACATATATTTCATGTTAACTGAGAGCAATAAATAACTGATATTTTACACTATATGACACAACAAATAAGAGAAGTCGTGTAAGTGCAACAATACCAGGCTGCATTCAATGTAATAAATTAGTTGTAATATTGAGATAATCCAGTCAGTCCTGTTAGAGCAATATCATAGACGGAGTTTGGCATGGAGAAGATAAACGATATTGGCCTCACTTTGAGATGAATGAAGGAAAGAAAACTACAAAGGACAAGTGTTGAATGTTGACCATTTTGTAGATTTATCCGACATATGCTGTGCTAAGATTGAAAGCTGTAATGATGATGATGATGTCGATGATGGTGATGGTGGTGGTGGTGGTGATGGTTTTGGTGGTGGCGATGGCAACAGCGATGTCAAATTAGAATGCAAGTAATTTCAACGGAATGACATGTATGATATTATGACATTCTGTTGAATAAAACATTATTGTTTTAGTGGTTAATGAGGAAAATATTCATAGATTCATAGGAGATGAAGATGTGATTACTACAGCTAGAGACTTTTGTGTTCATCGGAAGAAAACAATCAGACTTCAATGACAGTAGACATGCTGCTTACAAAAAAAAACCCACCAAAACAAAACTGAATGAGAATCAAAGAGCCTTGAGTAATCTACAGTTTACAGATGCAAATAATATGATAATATGGAATACAGTTTTTAAAAAAAAAGTAACAAACAAAAAACACAAATACTATGAATCCATTGAGAAACATTAACTTATGTAAATGTAAAAATGAAAGTCAGTTCAATCCTGCATTGGGGTGAAAACTGCGGAGTAAAAAGATTTTAAATGTTTTAAGATGTAAATCTATAATTTAACAATGGTGGTAGGCAGAGAGGAAATTGTTGCTATTTTTTTTTTTTTTGCCCTAGATCAATTCTGATCAATTATGCTTATCATCAAAGGTGTTCCAGCCATTGCCATCCCATCTGGTTTTTTCTTTTTGTCTTTGTTCTCCAGACAAACTGTATCCAGGACAGCAGTACTTGATATGCCCTTTCCAATTTTTTTTTTTTTTCAAAGATAGGTAGGATATGATCTGAAGGATATTTAGCTGCTATTTCTAGCAGGTCTAGGGTCTATCTATTACCTTTTACTTGTTTCAGTCATCTGGCCATGCCGGGACACCACATTGAAGTGTTTAGTCAAACAAATCAACCCCAATACTTATTTTTTTCTAAGCCTGGTACTTATTCTATCAATCTCTTCTGGCTGAACCACTAAGTTGCAGGGATGTAAACAAATCAACAACAGGTGTCAAGTGGTAGTGAAGGAGAAATGAACACACAAAGGCATGCACACACACACACACACACACACACACACACACATGCTGTGACTTCGAAGACCCGACAAATGAAGTGAGTTCATGGCTCGCAGGATGGCCTGCTGTGCTAACCTTGGATCATAGAGTGACCCAGTTCTTGAGGAGATCTGTTGAGTCAAGTTCATCAACATCAAAAAATTTGAATGGAAATTGTAGTTAAGACACCTGTGCCGGTGACACATAAAAGCACCGTTCGAGAGTGGCTCTTACTAGCGTCGCCTGACTGGCGTCCGTGTCGGTGACACGTAAAAGCACCAACCGATCGTGGCTGTTTGCCAGCCTGCTCTGGCTCCTATGCCAGTGGCACGTAAAAAAACAGCCACTACACTCATGGAGTGATTGGCGTTAGGAAGGGCATCCAGCTGTAGAAACACTGCCAAATTAGACTGGAGCCTAGTGCAGCCTTCATGGCTTACCAGACCCCGGTCGAACCGTCCAACCCATGCTAGCATGGAAAACGGACGTTAAATGATGATGATGATGATTTATAAATAGTGTGTGTGTGTGTATGATGGGTTTCTTTCAGTTTCTATCCACCAAGTTCACTCACAAGACTTTGGTTATTCTGGGGCTATAGCAGAAGGCAATGTCCAAGGTGCCACACTTGGACTGAACCTAAAACCATGTGGTTGGAAAGCAAGCTTTTTACCACACAACCATGCCTGCACCTACATATGCAGCCAGGTTCTCTCATTTGCTTGTTATTAGTGGTGGTGGTGGCATCAGTAGCAGTGGTAGTAGTACTGGAGGTGGTATTAGTATTTTCTATGTTGTTGTTTAGTCTCAACCAGTAGAAAGATCATAAAAGCCTAGCTGTGATCATTTAATTGTTTGTTTTTCAGACATTAGTGTGTCTGACTAAATTATCTAGTTAATATATTCTGTTTTTAAGACAATACAATGTAATTTGAGGGAAATTTGGCTGTTATTTCTAGCAGATTCAGTAACCACATAGAAGATATCTTGTTGAGAATATTATACATAACATGTAGCAAATAAATGTCAGATGATCTTTCTTAATTAGACTCAGTGATCTGGTGACAAAGTATATGGTAAGTAATGTGGAGTACAATCACCATCATCATCATCATCACCATCACCCTCCTCCTCCTCCTCCTCATCATCATCATCAGTGTCATCATTGTTGTCATCATCTAATGTCTGCTTTCCATGCTGGCATGGGTTGGATGGTTTGACAGGAGCTGGTCAGGTGGAGAGCTGCCCAAGCTGCAATTGTCTATTTTGGCATGGTTTCTACAGTTGGATGCCCTCCTTCCTAACGCCAATGACTAAACAGAGTGTACTGGGTGCTTTATATGTGACACTGGCACAGGTCCTTTATATGTGACACTGGCACAGATCCTTTATATGTGGCACTTGCATGGGTGCTTTTCATGTGACGCCGGCTCAGGTGCTTTTTACGTGACACTGAAACTGGTGCTTTTTACATGGCACTAGCACACCCATGAACCTGTAAAACAAGGATCTCTTGGTTGGCAAAAAGACATGCCTGTATGTATGGACAGCCAAGCTCACCTCAAACTTATAGAAGACAGCAACTATCATCATCATCATCATCATTGTTAAACATCCGCTTTCCATGCTGATATGGGTTGGACGGTTTGACTGAGGTTTGGCAAGCCAGTGGGCTGCACCAAGCACCAATCTGATCTGGCAATGTTTCTACACCTGGATGCTCTTCCTAACGCCAACCACTCTGAGAGTGCAGCGGGTGCTTTTTATGCACCACTGGCACAGGAGCCAGTCAGGGGTGAACTGGCATTGACCATGTTTGGATGGTGCTTTTTACATGCCACCAGCAAGGGAGTCAGACAGGAGGTACTGGCATCAATCACCTTCGGATAGTGTTTTTATGTGCCACCAGCATGGGAGTCAGTTGGGGGCACTGGCATCAGCCACATTCGGATGGTGTTTTTTTACATGCCACCAGCACAGGAGCCAGTCATGGGGCACTGGTATCGACCACGTTCAGATGTTGCTTTTTATGAGCCACTGGCATGAAAGCCAGTCTGGGGCACTGGCATCATTAGAAAGTACAAAAGGCGGCGAGCTGGCAGAATCATTAGTACGTGGGGTGAAATGCTTAGCGGCATTTTATCTGCCATTATGTTCTGAGTTCAAATTCCGCTGCGGTCGACTTTGCCTTTCATCCTCCAAGAGTCAATGAATAAAGTACCAGTTATGCACTGGGGTCGATGTAATCGACTTAATCCCTTTGTCTGTCCTTGCTTGTTCTCTCTGTGTTTAGCCCCTTGTGGGTAGTAAAGAAATAGGTATTTCGTTTGCCGTTACGTTCTGAGCCCAAATTCCGCCGAGGTTGACTTTACCTTTCATCCTTTTGGGGTCGATAAATAAAGTACCAGCTACGCACTGGGGTCGATGTAATCGACTTAATCCCTTTGTCTGTCCCTGTTTGTCCCCGCTATGTTTAGCCCCTTGTGGGCAATAAAGAAATAAGAAAGTACAAAATATGTTAAGGCTGTGCACCAGAGCTCTATATTGAGAATATTGTTGGAGAGCAAGACAGAGAGAGAAAGCTAAATATTTCATCTAAATCGATTTATCATATTTTAGGAATTGCTGGATACTTCGAATTAAAAGTTTCTTTTAATGTGATATAGATGGGAAAGATGCAATGTTATGGAATGAATAATAAGAAACTCTTGAAATATAAGTAAACAACAATTATTGGTGAAGTCGTACTGAAGTCCATATAGGACTATTTCTATTGGAAGTTTATGTCTTTTATAACTTTGTATTATCTCCATTTTATCAATAAGGTTTGTTATCTTATTCACAAATATTATATTGATTTATCCACCTCATTAGCTGTTCATTTCTTTAAAATTTGATGGCCTACCAACCAACCAACCAAATATACATATAGCTGTATGTGTGTGTGTGTGCCCACGCACGGACGCACGCAAGCACACACACACACAGCTATATGTATATAACAGAAACATAAGCTTCTTATTTCTTTATTGCTCACAAGGGGGCTAAAACAGAAACATAAGCTTCTGCTAATGACATTACATTGATTTCGGCATAATTTATAAACATCTACGTTTGAATCGTTAATTCAGATGATTTCGCAAAATGTTTTATTCTGCCTCTTTAGTTAAAAAGTTAAAAACAGTTCAGAGGATAAATGAAGATAAAACTTATGAAAAGAAATAAGAAATATAAAAAAAGCCAAAACAAAACTGGAAATAAAAACCAAATTCTTACTTTATAGAAGTAGATAGATTAGCTAAATCTTAACTAAGAATTGCCCTGTATCTTTACTGTAAGACACCTATTTCTGTCCCTGCATTCATACTTCGACTTTTCATCACCTGACAGAAAGCCACCTTCCTCAATACTAATTCTCTTGGTCATGTCTTGCAAGTTACTTGGAGGCTTCCCTGTTGCTGGTGCCACATAAAAAAAAAAGAAGCACCCAGTACTCTGTAAAGTGGTTGGTGTTAAGTAGTGCATCCAACCTTGGAAAATTATACCAAAGCAGACTGTAGGTCTTGGAGCAGTCGTTAGATTTGCCAGGTCAAACCATTCTGCTGTCAAACCATTCAACCCCATGCCAGAATGGCAGAAGGATGTTAGATGAAGAAGGAAGTAGTAGAGAAGAAGAAGAAGAAGAAGAAGAAGAAGAAGAAGAAGAAGAAGAAGAAGAAGAAGAAGAAGAGAAGAAGAAGAAGAAGAAGAAGAAGAAGAAGAAGAGGAAGAAGAATAAGGAGAAGAAGAAGAAGGATAAGGAGGAAGAGGAGGAGGGGAGGAGGAGGAGGAGGAGAAGAAGAGGAAGGAGGAGGAGGAGGAAGGAAGAGGAAGAAGAGGGAGGAGGAAGAGGAAGGAGGAGGAAGGAGAGGGAGGAGAAGGAGGGAGAAGAAGAAAGTGTTGGTGATGATGATGACAATGACAACGACGGTGGTGATGATGATGATGACAACGATGGTGGTGATGGCGGTGGTGATGATGATGATGATGATGATGACAATGATGGTGGCAGTGGTGATGATGATGATGATGATGATATTTATTGATAGATTAGCTTATTATGCAATGTTGACTCTTTCTAATTTTGCTGTTTCCCTGTATTTCCACAATAGTAAATAGCATTATAATTACACTGCAATAATTGCCAATCATATGATCGCACCAACGTGGGAGGGTGTAATTTTCCTCACCAGACTTGTTTAAATATGATGAGTTATCTTCAACCCATAACAATGTACTCATGTTCCGATTACAAATCTATATTTCCTCTCCGAACAACTGCTGACATTTCACATATATGTTACAATTATATTTTATACAAAGTCTATACTGATCATATTATATATTTTTGGCAATATATCCACAATGCACATTCTGAATTACATCCAAAAAGATTCAACCACCCAATGGGCCGGTCTTTATTATCAATACTCTAAAAACCTTTGACCCATTATCAAGCCGTGTTCTCCTTCAATTTCTTTTATTATTAATACTACAACACACACACACTCCCTTCCACCCTCCTCTCTCTCCACTTAATTTTTCATATAAATTCACTTATTACATTTGCCTTCCTTGGCTTACTTTCTCTCATCACTATCATTGTGGCCCCACTATCCAGATCTCTATCATTTTCCAACCCCATTTCTAATTACCCAGGTTTGACAACAGTATCCCTAAATCATAAAGGGTCTGACAATTTTGTGGGTACTGTAATCAATTAACCCTCTCACCCCAAAATTTCTGGCTTTGTGCCTATAGTAGAAAGGATTATTATTATTATTATTATTATTATTATTATTACGTAAAAAGCACCCACTACACTCACGGAGTGGTTGGCGTTAGGAAGGGCATCCAGCCGTAGAAACACTGCCAGATTTGACTGGGCCTGATGAAGCCTTCTGGCTTCACAGACCCCAGTAGAACCGTCCAACCCATGCTAGCATGGAAAACGGATGCTAAACGATGATGATGATGATGATGATGTCTCTCCTTCACAGGCTAATTAATTCTTTCCAATTTTGGCACAAGGCCAGCAATTTTAGGGAGATAGTTTATTACATCATCTCAATGTTTAACTGGTACTTATTTTACTGACACTGAAGAGATGAAAAGCAAAGTCTGCTTCAGAAGGCAAAGAGCTGAAAGAAATCTCTCTAAGCATTTTGTCTGGCATGGGGAAGGACTCCGTGAGCTTCACAGATTAATTAATAAAACCAACCCCTCACTGATATAATGCATTCTCTTTTAAGATGTTACAATATGTTTTAAGGAAGATTTGGCTACTATTACTAGCAGGTTAAGTGACTACATAGAGTCACCTCCATTATGTTGTTTTCACAGGTAGATATACTCTTTACTCTTTACTCTTTTACTTGTTTCAGTCATTTGACTGCGGCCATGCTGGAGCACCGCCTTTAGTCGAGCAACTCAACTTCAGGACTTATTCTTTGTAAGCCCAGTACTTATTCTATCGGTCTCTTTTGCCGAACCGCTAAGTGACGGGGACGTAAACACACCAGCATTGGTTGTCAAGCGATGTTGGGGGGACAAACACAGACACACAAACACATACACGCATAATATATATATATATATATATATATATATATATATATATATATATACGACAGGCTTCTTTCAGTTTCCGTCTACCAAATCCACTCACAAGGCATTGGTCGGCCCGGGGCTATAGCAGAATACACTTGCCCAAGATGCCACACAGTGGGACTGAACCCGGAATCATGTGGTTGGTTAGCTAGCTACTTACCACACAGCCACGCCTGCGCCTATACTAGGAAGAAGAAATAAACTATTTTCTTACATGAAGGGCTGATTATGTGTCACATATTTAAGAAGTCTAGCACAGCAAGACAGGGAAATATTTGCAGTAGAATTTATAACAATTAGAGAGGAATGTGTAGGCAGCAGTCTTCAATAAAATAAAAATCATGAGATTGTCGCAGTGTGTCTCGTGTCTTCCATTGTTAATATGTTACAATAGCTTCATGTCGTAGGTGAATAACCAACTTGCTGAACGTTGTAATATTCCTTTATCCAATATATAATAATTTGTAACTTTCGTGTCTACAAATGAATTTATGTATATTACATTGGTCATTTGGAGTTTATCCATGGCTTTACTTGCTTGTGCTTTGTTATGAGGAAATGCTTAATATTCTGTATTTTGTAATATATTTGTTATAGTAGTTTATAGATAGGTTTAATACCCTTACTGTTCTGTTTTACAAGGTTTTGAGAACAAATTGCTTCCATTCTCTCCTACAATCTGCAACATTTAAAGCGCATATGTGACAAGGAACTACTACAGCAGATTACATTATACTTACAAATAAATGATAATCTAGACAAAAAAGCATTAGTCAAAACTGTAACTAATCTCTATGTGATATTTTGCAAAGTTACAAATAGGTAAGGACTAAAAACTGTATAATGGTAGGGTCATTGTATCTATCAGAAATATACATACACTCTTACTCTTTACTCTTTTACTTGTTTCAGTCATTTGACTGCGGCCATGCTGGAGCACTGCCTTTAGTCAAGCAAATCGATCCCGGGACTTATTCTTTGTAAGCCCAGTACCTATTCTATCGGTCTCTTTTGCCGAACTGCTAAGTTACGGGGACGTAGACACACCAGCATCGGTTGTGAAGCAATGCTAGGGGGACAAACACACACACACATACATATACATATATACGACAGGCTTCTTTCAGTTTCCGTCTACCAAATCCACTCACAAGGCATTGGTCGGCTCGGGGCTATAGCAGAAAACACTTGCCCAAGATGCCACGCAGTGGGACTGAACCCAGAACCATGTGGTTGGTTAGCAAGCTACTTACCACACAGCCACTCCTGCGCCTATATATACTGTTATATTGACTTACATTTTATCGTCAAATACTTCGTAATTAAATATATTATTAACATATCTGAGTTCCTTGCTGGACATTTATGACTTGACCATTGACACTCAACATCACTCAGATTCATTATATCTCAGCACTAGTCTGCTTTCCGGGACTGGTACTTATTTAATGGTGGAGTCACATGGCCTAGTGGTTAGAGCAGCAGACTCACGGTCGAGGGATCACGGGTTCGAATCTCAGACCGGGCAATGTGTGTGTTTATGAGCGAAACACCTAAGCTCCACGCGGCTCCGGTAGAAGGTAATGGCGAACTTCTGCTGACTCTCTCACCACAAATTTCTCTCACTATTTCCTCCTGCATCTTGCAGCCCACCTGTGACGGACCGGTGTCCTATCAAGGTGGGGAACCTATACGCCAAGGAAACCGGGAAACCGGCCCTTATGAACCAGGCATGGCTCGAGAAGGAACAAACAACAACAACAAACAACTTTTTATCTTGGAGGGATTTAAACCCAAAGTACAGAGATCCAGAACAAATACTGCAAGGTATTCTATGCAACATTATAACAATGCTGCTAATTCCCTGTCTCAGTTTTCTTCTTGTAATTCAGAGATACCAATCAACTGTGCCAGTCAGACATACTTCATCAGTGAGGAACTTCTAATGGTAGTAATAATGGCGTGGACTCTTTTACTTGTTTCAGTCATTTGACTGTGGCCATGCTGGAGCACTGCCCTTAGTCAAGCAAATCGACCCCAGGACTTATTCTTTGTAAGCCTAGTACTTATTCTATTGGTCTTTTTGCCGAACCGCTAAGTTACGGGAACGTAAACACATCACCATCAGTTGTCAAGCGATGTTGGGGTGGAGGGGTTACAAACACAGACACACAAACATATACACACACATACATACATATATATATATATATATATATATATATATAATATATATAATAATAAATATTAGGGAATAAATCCAAATTTACAGGGAAAATCAGATTTAGGATTGAATCCAATTTTATAGTAAAATATTATATAATATTAATTAAAGACAAAACCACTATTTTGCAAATCAAACAAAGAAAGACTTAATCCAATACATAAAAAAATTTTAATATAAATTAAATAAAATTATATAAAATTTTATTTAATTTATATTAAAATTTTTTTATGTATTGGATTAAGTCTTTCTTTGTTTGATTTGCAAAATAGTGGTTTTGTCTCTAATTAATATTATATATATATATATATATATATATATATATATATATATATATATATATATATATATATATATATACGACAGGCTTCTTTCAGTTTCCATCTACCAAATCCACTCACAAGGCTTTGGTTGGCCCGAGGCTATAGTAGAAGACACTTGCCCAAGGTGCCATGCAGTGGGAATGAACCCAGAACCATGTGGTTAGTAAGCAAACTACTTACCACAAAGCCATTCCTGCACCTGAAGATGATTAATATTTTAATATTTCAAATAATGAAGCTTAAAACAGGAGTATGTAAAGGACATGTGTAAGTAATTTATGATGAAAAAAGAAAGTCAAAGTAAAGCTCATGGACAGATGGTTAATGGACATTTGGCCAATAAAATAGACATCTGGTTTATGGACATTTGACCAATAGAATAGACATCTTGTTTATGGACATTTGGTGAACATGATATTTGACAAAGCAGATTACAGTTCTATATTTAAGAGATGAGGAATTACGTACATTATTTACATTCGACAAATATCCGTCGAATGTAAATAATGTAAGTAATAAAGGCAGATTACATTGGACATTTCATTGAGAAGACATTCCATTGACGGACATTTGACCAAGCAGACATTTTATTGGACATTTGACTAAGCACACATTTCATTGGACATTTGACTAAGCACACATTTCATTGATAGATATTGACCAGGTAGACACGCATTGTCAGTATTAATTTCCCCAAGTTCACATTAATTTATGGCTAAAAGTGACATCCTGCTAATCCTATCAATACCTCAAAGCCTACAGTTTCTTGCTTTCTAAAACCATTGGCTGTGTGATGAAACCTTTAATTATGCACCATTAGGCTTCCAGTTAAATACTATGCATGTTATGATGGATGAAAACCCTACAATTCCCTTATTATACAGCATCACAAAGAATTAAGGTCCAAGCAAAATAGAGTTGGTTTTTAGCACTTCCAACCAAGTAAAACCAGATCTTAATCCTATTTCAGTCACCAATGATTATGAAATAGCATCACAGTATATTCTCCAAACATGAGCCATTTGTGTATGCTTTTCCATTTCAGGCAGTGTTTATAGAGAGAAATGCAAAGATTAAGACTACAGATCTGATACAATTATCCAAGAAATACATTTATTATCAATTACATTGCTTTTAGCATTAGTAACTGTCACTGACCACTAAATAAGGAAAGTGATGAACTTGAGTTTTTTGGGTGCTTTTTTTTTTTGCTACTTTGAAGTAAAATAAATTAGTATTCTTCAGTATTGATGATGGTGAAGATCACGATTTGATGTCAGCATCTGTTATCTTTCACCTTTTACTTGCTTCAGTTATGGGACTGTGTCCATGCTGGGGCATTGCTTTGAAGGGTTTAGTCAAATAAATCAACTCCAGTATTTATCTTAATTGTCTTTTTTTGCAAATCTGCTAAGTTTCAGGGATGTAAAAAAAAACCAGCACACACACACACACACACACACACACACACACACACACAATGGATTCCCTCATCAGATTCTAGCTTCCACATTCACTCATAAGGCTTTTTGCAGCCTGGTGCTATAGCGCAAGACTCTTGCCCAAGATGCTGTGCGGTGGGACTGAACCCAAAACCACATGGTTGTGCCAGATTAAAGGGAAACAGCATTTTAGAAGGATGGCATGGAGGCAGGTGAACAGAGAATGGCAATCACACACCCCACAGTTTACTGAATAGTTTAAAAACTGGAAGATGAAAAAATATTTGTTGGATTGGGAGTTGACAATTTGAGCTAGAAATATCAGGAATGGAATTGAGGAAACTGAAGAAGAACAAATAATTCTTTTCTACTCTAGGCACAAGGGCCGAAATTTTTGGGGAAGGGATGGGGCTAGTTGATTAGATCAACCCCAGTATACAAATGGCACTTAATTTATTGACCCCGAAAGGATGAAAAGCAAAGTCGACTTTGGCGGAATTTGAACTCAGAACGTAATGGCAGACAAAATACCTATTTCTTTACTACCCACAAGGGGCTAAACACAGAGAGAACAAGCAAGGACAGACAAAGGGATTAAGTCGATTACATCGACCCCAGTGCGTAACTGGTACTTTATTCATTGACTCTTGGAGGATGAAAGGCAAAGTCGACCGCAGCGGAATTTGAACTCAGAACGTAATGGCAGATAAAATGCCGCTAAGCATTTCACCCCACGTGCTAATGATTCTGCCAGCTCGCCGCCTTTTGTACTTTCTAATGATGCCAGTGCCCCCAGACTGGCTTCCATGCCAGTGGCTCGTAAAAAGCACCATCCGAACGTGGTCGATACCAGTGCCCCATGACTGGCTCCTGTGCTGGTCCATGCCAGTGGCTCGTAAAAAGCACCATCCGAACGTGGTCGATACCAGTGCCTCATGACTAGCTCCTGTGCTGGTGGTATGTAAAAAAGCACCATCTGAATGTGGCTGATGCCAGTGCCCCCAACTGACTCCCATACTGCCCACAAGGGGCTACACACAGAGGGGACAAACAAGGACAGACAAAGGGATTAAGTCGATTATATTGACCCCAGTGCGTAACTGGTACTTATTTAATCAACCCCGAAAGGATGAAAGGCAAAGTTAACCTTGGCAGAATTTGAACTCAGAACATAAAAACAGACAAAATAGTGCAAAGTATTTCGCCCAGCATGCTAATGCTTCTGCCAGCTCGCTGCCTTAAGAAGAACAAGTAATTAAAACACAAGACTGAAGGGAATCAGTCAGAAATTTTAGAATTCCAAAATAAATTTCTTGAGTGCAATTCCACACAATTTCTAACTTTATTTTATTCTTTTACTGAATGTGGCCATACTGGAACACAGCCTTGAAGGGTTTTAGTCAAAATGAATCGGCCCCTAGTCAACTGACTGAAACAAGTAAAAGATAAAGGATAAAAAATAAAATTACAAAAATGAATACAAAAAAAAAACTAACTAAAAAAGGGCCATACATCCATTGTGCATTGTGGGGACTGGCATGCCAAAGAATAGGCCCAATGTTGCCTCTGCATGGCATAAAAGATGACTAAAAGGGGTTGAGGTAGGACCTGCACTCTGACTGTGTAAAAACACTCACCAGCAATGACTACCTAAATAGACCCATGGTTGGACTGTTGTCACTTGAGAGGTGCAAAAGCATCATCTACCAAGTGTAGTAGAGAATCACCAACAAATGGTGGATGCAGTGACATGCATCCACCACCACCACCACCACCACTACTACTACATATGTGCATTTAGATAAATATTTGTTCAGTTGTAAGTCCATTAGAATGAATATTCTCTTTACTCTTTTACTCTTTTACTTGTTTCAGTCATTTGACTGTGGCCATGCTGGAGCACCGCCTTTAGTCGAGCAAATCGACCCCGGGACTTATTCTTTGTAAGCCCAGTACTTATTCTATCGGTCTCTTTTGCCGAACCGCTAAGTGACGGGGACGTAAACACACCAGCATCGGTTGTCAAGTAATGCTAGGGGGACAAACACACGCACATATATATATATATATACATATATATGACAGGCTTCTTTCAGTTTCCGTCTACCAAATCCACTCACAAGGCATTGGTCGGCCCGAGGCTATAGCAGAAGACACTTGCCCAAGATGCCACGCAGTGGGACTGAACCCGGAACCATGTGGTTGGTTAGCAAGCTACTTACCACACTAGTTTTGTAAACAAACAATGAGATTGAAAATGAAAAGAAGGGTTATGGGCCTATGTGCCATATTTTGGGAGTTTTTGCTCCTTCATCAGCACCCATCTAACCCATTAATCCTCCATGAACTCTTTGTCCCCCTCTAACCTTTCATTCTCTGATATGAGTTCCCCTCCTCAAATGCCCCTGTCCCTTTCATAATTCCTTGTCTTTCAAATTTGCATATTAAACACATTCCAGAAATGTGTTAACCCTTTAGCATTCAGGTTACTCTGTCAAATGTAAAACCTGTTTAATTACATTGTTTTAAATTAATTGTACAGCATCTTGTAACTCTGAGATTTTGATGATGTCCCTGTTTATTTTTAGAATGACTTTGTAGGGTAGGTGTGAGAGGTCAGAGCTGGCTGGTTTGAGCATATAACCGGCCTGATGTGGCCGGTTTAAACACTAAAGGGTTAAATCAACTTTGTGCTCACTCAGATAAATGTCCATTTGGTTATATGTCCAGTCTATCAACACATTCAGTCAAATGTCAGTCAGTGGAATGTCCAGTTGATGAAATGACCACTGGGGTGGTGGTGGCTGCTTGATGAAATGTCATTCAATGAAATGTCCATTTAATCCAATGTCCATCAACCAGTCATTTGTCTAGCCACAGAAGAGACATTATTGATGATGATGATGATGATGATGATGGTGGTGGTGGTGGTGATGATGATGGTGATGAAAATGTTGACAAATGGTGATAGTGGTGGTGGTGGTGGTGGTAACAATGATGATGATAATGATGAAGATGTTGACAAATGGTGATAGTGGTGGTGGTGATGGTAACAATGATGATGGTAATGATGGTGATGCTGATGATGACAACAATCACAGTAACGATAGCAATAAAAAATACCATCGGGCAAGAAATAAGAGGCAATGATGAAGAATTACAATATGAATTCAAGTCTCACTCAAATTCTTTTAACTTCATTTACTTTAGTAATTGTCTTGGGGAAAAGCCTGAATATTAATTATCTTGATGTTTTTTTCCCTCCTTCAAAATGTTCATTTTCCTGTGTTGTATCAAAAGTAAGTCATATTACTGTTAACGATGATTAATTATACATTGCTAATAATGAATTTATAAATATATTTTACCTCAACTCCACATCTTCGGCGATATTCTGAAATGAGAATAAAACAAAACAATGTAATGACACATTTATTTAAAGTATCATTATTGTTCATTCTTGTCTTTGTCTAACCTTCCTTTACAGAAAACTAGTGATTTATCTCTTATATAAAATCCGTTGTCTGTGTGTGTCTGTGTGTCTTCTCGGATCTCGGGCATCCTCCATCCACTGTGCTCAAATTTTATATGTAGATACCAACGGTATCAGGGCATTATAAGGCGGCGAGCTGGCAGAAATGTTAGCACGCCGGGCGAAATGCGTAGCCGTATTTCGTCTGTCGTTACGCTGTGAGTTCAAATTCCGCCGAGGTCGACTTTGCCTTTCATCCTTTCGGGGTCAATAAATTAAGTACCAGTTATGCACTGGGGTCGATGGAATCGACTTAATACCTATGTCTGTCCTTGTTGTCCCATCTATGTTTAGCCCCTTGTGGGTAATAAGGAAATAGGTATCAGTGCATTATAAGTCTTGAAAAAATTACAAAAATCAATTCCAGGTGAGAATGCGATCGATAAAGCCATGGGAAATCGTTTTTCTTTGGTTGCACAATTGACTATATGGCGCTGATAGGAGTTGCATCCCTGAACACCAAGCGTGCATATTTCTTACACAGTTGATCATTTTTCTTTCTTTTTCTTTTTCAACTACTGTTGAATGCCAAACAAATTTGCCAAACTCAATTTAGTCTATTATATAAAATCTGTTCTGTCTGTCTGTGTGTGTGTCTTCTAGGATCTTGGGCAGCCTCCATCCAATTGCGCTCAAATTTGATATGTATCAGGGTGTGTATAAGTCTTGAAAATATTACAAAAATCGATTCTAGGTGAGAATGCGATCAATAAAGTCATGGGAACGTGCATTTGTACGCGCAAGTACATCAGCTGTTGTGATGTACTTACTGGTACTTCAACGTTTCAGTTGCATATTTTTGTGAATAAAATCGTTTTTCTTTGGAATAGAAAAAAAGTCTATCTTTATTTCTTCTTTTGCTGGTGTCTCAAATTTAGATTAAATCAGTGTTTCTCAAAGGGGAGGCCTATGGGATGGTCAAACAAGTTGTTTTGAGAAAATTTGGTTTAAATGTTTGACAACTCAGCACCGTCCATTGGATGGGGGGCATTTTGCTCGTATGTATATATATATATGTGCCGGTGGCACATAAAAAGCACCATCCGAGTGTGGCCGACGCCAGCACCGCCTCGACTGGCTTCTGTGCCGGTGGCACATAAAAAGCAACAACCGATTGTGGGATCCCAGAACATCTCGCTGTGCTTGAGGAGACCTGTTGAGTCAAGTGCATGTACATGAACATTGAACCAAATATCAATGGAAACAGTAGTTGTGATACCTGTGCCGGTGACACATAAAAAGCACCATCCGAACGTGGCCGTTGCCAGTGCAGCCTCCACTGGCTTCTGTGCCGGTGGCACATAAAAAGCACCATCCGAACGTGACCGATGCCAACCCTGCCTCGAATGGCTTCTGTGCCGGTGGCACATAAAAAGCACCATCCGAACATGGCCGATGCCAGCACCGCCTTGACTGGCTTCTGTGTCGGTGGCACATAAAAAAAAAAAAAAAGCACCAATCAATCGTGGCCGATGCTAGACCCCTCTGGCACCTGTGCAGGTGGCACGTAAAAAGCACCCACTACACTCGCGGAGTGGTTGGCGTTAGGAAGGGCATCCAGCTGTAGAAACACTGCCAGATCAGACTGGAGCCTGGGGCAGCCCCTGGCTCCCCAGACCCTGGTCGAACCGTCCAACCCGTGCTAGCGCGGAAAACGGACATTAAACGATGATGATGATGATGATGATGATGATCACAGTCTTAGTGAAGGCGCATGGCTCAGTGGTAAGAGCCTCGAGCTTATGACCGTGAGGTTGTGAGTTTGAATCCCGGATCGGGCTGCATGTTGTGTTCTTGAGCAAGACACTTTATTTAGCATTGCTCCAGTTCACTCAGCTGTAGAAATGTGTTGCGACGTCACTGGTGCCAAGCTGTATCGGCCTTTGTCTTTCCCTTGGATAACACTGGTGGCGTGGAGAGGGGAGGCTGATATGCATGGGCAGCTGCTGGTCTTCCATAAACAGCCTTGCCCAGACTTGTGTCTAGGAGTGTAACTTTCTAGGTGCAATCCCATGGTCATTCGTGACAGAAGGGTTTCTTCGCAATATATCACACTTGTATGTGTGTGGCCTAGTGGTTAGGGTGTTGCTCTCATGAGCACAAGATCATGGTTTCAATTCCTAGATCAGCAGTGCATTGTGTTCTTGAGCAAAATACTTCATTTCATTTTGCTGCAAATGGGTACTCCTGTGATGAACTGGAGTTCCATTCAGAGAAAATATCCACCTGCTCACCCTCCCAGTTGTATGGCATCATTTGAAAAGGTACAACAATACAAGGAAACACATTGTGACCAGTGGTGTATAACTATATTTGATTGTCTGGCTAACCACTACGTCATATGCTCATGGGCATATGGCATAATAACATAATAACATCGAAAAATACCTTAGGAATGAGAACCCAGGTTCGAAATTTGCCCAAGATACCTGATGAGGAAAATATCCGTCAAATGTAAATAATGTAAATCATGTACATAATTCCTCATCTCTTAAATATAGAACTGTACCATCATCTAATGTCTTTTGTCCATGTGGCATGGGTTGGATGGTGTGACCAGAGCTGGCAAGCTGTGGGTCTGCACCAGTCTCCAGTCTGATTTGGCATGGTTTCTACAGCTGGATGCGCTTCCTGATGCCAACCACTTTACTGAGTGTGCTAGGTGCTTTTATGTAGCACTACACTTGTGCTCTTACATGACACTGCATGGGCACTTTTATGTGACGCCACATGGGTGCTTTTACATGTTCCCACATGGATGCTTTTACATGTTCCCACATGGATGCTTTTACGTGGCACCACCATGAGCGCTTTACACAACCAGAAGGATCGGTCTTAACATAAATATAAACAAAATTATTGCATTTGATAATGCTATAAAGACTTTTACCTGGTTCTGTTTTATCTTGGCTTTCATGACAACGAGTCCCCTTGGTCTGGTTTTCAAATACAGGTATTTGCCAAAGCTCATTAGTTTGATGAATGCTCTATTAAACAAAACACAACAATAAAATAATAAAAGGATTACCAAAATATACTGATAATTCAAAGTAACACACATATTGTCTAATTATTTTGTTGTTTTACTTGTTTCTGCCATCAGACTGTGGCCATGCTACAGCACAACCCTGAAGAATTTTAATCGAACAAATTAGCCCCAGTACTTATTTTTAAGCCTCCTACTTATTCTATCAGCCTCTTTTGCCAAATTGCTAAGTTATGGGGATGTAAACATCAGTTCTCAATCAGTGGTGGGAGACACACACAGACACCAAGATACACACACACATACATAATATATATATCTATATATATATATATATATATATCTCTCTCTCTTTATATATATATATTATATATATATATATATATATATATATACATATACATATACATATACATACATATATATATGTATGTATGTATGTATGTATGTATGTATGTATATACATAAATCAGAAATGGGCAAACAATAAATTCAAAGTAACTCACATATTTTTGAAGTGATGTGCAGATATTGTATATTTAGAATAATAAGGTAGTCAGAATGTTGGATGATCATATATATTTTTTAAAATTTATTTTTGATAAATCCGATAATGGAAGAAAGCGCTAAAAATGTAAATAAGATGTAAATAAATAATAAAATATATATAATCATCCAACATTCTGACTACCTTATTCTAAATATACAAGTATGCAAGTACGTCACTTCAAAAAATATTATGTATACAGGGTCACCCAAAAAGATTATCAAAGATGGTATGGGCTAATGTTTTGTAAACTATGAGAAAATTTCCCAACTATACTTCTCTGTAGGCAACATTGAAAAACAAGACATTGGATGAATGTGGTAACAATTTCTTTTATCTATTTATTTTTTACTTGTTTCAGTCATTGGATTGTGGCCATGCTGGGTTGTCACCTTGAAGGATTTAGTCAAACAAATCGATCCCAGTACTTATATTTTAAAATTCGGGACTTATTTATTGGTCTCTTTTGCCAAAACTGCTATTTACAGGGATATAAACAAACCAACACTGATTGTCAAGTGGTGTATATGTGTTTGTGTGTGGGACATATCCAAACACAAAGACACACACAAATATACAAATATATATACATGTATCATAGGCTTCCACACAGTTTCCATCTACCAAATCCACTCACAAGACATTGGTTGGCCCAGGACTACAGTAGAAGACACTTGCCCAAGGTACTGTGCAGCGGGACTGAACTCAAAAGCATATGGTTACAAAGCTAGTTCCTTAATCACACAGCCATGCCTGCATGTTTACAAAAGAAAATTATATACCTACATTGTACCAAGTAAACCTCCACCTAATTCCTGTTAAAATTTAAACTCCCTTATTATATACTCAAACAATTCACACATAAGACTCATTTATGTCTGTTCATTATCCTTTTCGAGAATCTAGAAATAATTCTGCTATATCCCGTTTCAAAGAATTGCTTAATAATTATTCCTATTTGGATTCTAGATTGCCAACTTTAATTATGAAGTAATTGGCAAAATGGTAATTCTCTATGTGATAATATATAATCAAATGAAAGATAGAACAGATTAACTATACTGAACAAAGTAATGTTTATTGCAAAGTCTTTCAAATGGGATAAGTTTTGGCTAAATGAATTACAACTTGGTGAATTTATAACTTCAAACAACAACCAGATTGAGAGAATGCATTCGTTGCAGTTTCACCTTTAGCACTATATTATAAGAAGATAATCTGTTGATATTCATTTTATTATGCACAAGCATCTAAAAAGTAAATAAACATCATTATTCTTGAAAGATTTATTTCTCCCTTTTTCTTTGAATATTTGCTAGTTGAAGAAAGCTTTCTTCTAGCTATTCTACTACAGAAGCCAAACTGATGGAGACACCTCACAGAAATACCCTGTGACTCATTACCAGCTACCAATGTGGATCATCATCATCATCATCATCATTTAGCGTCCGTTTTCCATGCTAGCATGGGTTGGACGGTTTAACTGGGGTCTGTGAAGCCGGAAGGCTTCATCAGGCCCAGTCAGATTTGGCAGTGTTTCTACGGCTGGATGCCCTTCCTAACGCCAAGAGGATGCCCTTCCTAATGCCAGGATGCCCTTCCTAACGCCATCATTTTCACAAAACCCACTCAACAGCCCAAAGACACCTCTCAGGAGACCCAGGTCAATCTGAGCAAGATGCTGTTGGTTCTTTTCTGGCAAACTATATGACCACTTTGTTGACCATGGCAAGAGGAATTCCAAGGTTCTGTGCAATCTAATGCTAGTTAAGTCCACTATCAGACTGACCCTCAATATTCCCTTTTTCAAACTCAGTACTTTTGCTTCTAGTGTTTACAACATGGCTAGTTACTATAAACAATTAATAGATCATTCAAGCCAAGTGAAATCATAGTTGTAGCCAATGTGGTGTCACATAACTGGCACCCATGCCAGTGGCACATAAAACGCACCTTTTGAACACTGGGCCTCATGGAGACAGAGTGGCCGATGTTGATGGCACATGAAAAATACCTTTTGAGTGTTGGCCTCATGGAAGCTATGACAAATGACCAAGACTTTTGGCCTTATGCTGTGAGAAGAAGATCCATCAAGCCAAATGAAATCGTAGTCATAGCAGATACTGGTGTCACACAAATGGCACCTGTGCCAGTGGAACGTAAAAGCACCCATTACAGTCTTGGAGTGGTTGGCATTAGGAAGGGCATCCAGATGTAGAAACCATGCCAAATCAGACTAGAGTCTGGTGCAGCATTCCAGGCTGGTCAAACTGTTCAACCCATGCCAGCATGGACAGCAGACGTTAAATGATGATGATGATGATACTGAATGAAAAATAACAATACATTAACAAGTTTGAAACAGCAAGTAGTGTCCATACAGATAGAGCATTATAAATTAGGGGTGGCTATTTACTTTTGAGGTGTTTGTGTATATCATCGAAATGGTACAATGCTAAATTATCTAATTGAACATTAGCTGAATATTATGTTCTGAGAGATGGTGTACTTTAGTAATGATATTTCAAGATTGTGTCTCAAAATAACAAGGTTATTGTATTTCAGTGTTGAAGTCTATTAAATTGTTTCTTCTTCAATTGACTAGTGGTACCCATTGTAATGACATTCATGTCATATTATCGTTATATCTTCGATATGTTCAGATGCCATGCTGAGATGTTTCAAAAGCCAAAATAAAATTATCAATTCGATCTTAACTGTTTTACTGAATCCATTTCCCATCATTGTAATAAAATTTGTTGCTTTCATTAATTCTTCTTTTTTTATCTAAAATTATAGAACTGAATTGTATTATACTTTACTCATGTTTCATAAAGTAGATAACTACAGTATTGCTGTTCATGCTGCAATGTTAGCTAATGTTCTCTCTGACAATTTAAGTAACTAAGTGATTTTGAAAAATATTTAAGACATTCTATTTTCTAAATGTACCCGCACAAAGACATTAGAAAAAAAAACAAAAATAGCAACAGTTTTCTATGCCACCATTCCCAAGATAGTCATCTTTTTCTTTCCTTTTTATCTTCTTCTTCATTATTAATACTGTTATTTTCATGGGGGAAAGGAAAATGATAATCTCCTGTTCAGTGCAACAAATCCTCGAGATGAGAAGTGAAGTTATTACAAGAGAACAAGTCAAATAAGATTAGCAGTTAGATTGGTGAGTTGATTGCCAACAAAGATAGGCACATATCTCATTTGAATATATTCTTCCAATGAAACAACCACTCCAAGGAAATTTTATTCACGATACCTTTCGTTCTCTCTGTCCTTATATCGCTTTCTTTTTTTTTTTTCTTCTCTCTCTCTCTCTTTCCACTTTTAAGGATTATTGTCACAATTAAGGAAATACATTTTGCTCTTAATTCTAAGAGCTACTACAGAAACAACAACAGCAACAACAACAACAACAGCAGCTACTACTACTAGTTGTAGTAGTAGTAGTAGAGCAGCTATTACATGTGTAAGTGGGAAGATAAAAATGCGTATTTGATAAGAAAGCGTTCATCAATGTTGTTAGTTGAGAGCATCAGTGATGAGTGATCGAAGCGACAGGGCGAAAGTAATCAATAAAACATAGTCAACAATCTGATCAAGATGAAACTGCAGTCTAAAGATAAATGAAATATTTGAAGGGAAAAAAATATCAGTTGAACTATATCTTTCATAATAATTATCTTTAGTCTTTCTTCAGACAAATGAGGAGAGTTTTTAGTAATTTTATCAACTTAATCATCATTGCAGATAAGAAAACAGTAATTTAATTAAGAATATTATGAACTACTTCTTATATTGACAACAATGTCAAACATTTCATTAAGAAAATAAATTTACAAGAAATATAAAATCAATCAAGTTAAACCAGTAAAATTGAATATTTTCCCAAAGGAATATCTAATTTTTACTAATTCTTTAGTTAATGCAGCAAACTTGAATTTCAAATCATTCCAAGGTAAAAATAATCTTTTAATCTCATAAAATAATAAAGATATATAACTTTTTATTCACAAAATGATGAGATGACTGAAAGTTTTTTTTTTTTTTATGGAAGTACATATGCTAATTACAGTAACATAATTATTTCAGAAAACAGAATTGCTTGTCAGAGCTTCAAAGATGGAATGAAGTTTATGTTCTGAAGAAAGGGGTTTTATTCCGTAAACAGCAGGAACATAATCAGCTGAGTGTTCTAAAGGATGACTCGTATATTCAAGGTTACACAATTTTCTAAGTATTATTGATTTTACTTCAGTCACCTTGATGAGGAATTGTCAGTATAAATATCTCCACAATGGTTGTGCCATATAATTAAGGTTATTTTAACTTAGAGTTCTTTCATGTTCATTAAAGATTAGCAAACTAAAAATTAATGAAGTAAAGATTAACAAAGTAATTTTCATGTTCAAAATAGGACAAGAAGCCTGTCAGTTGAAATAATATTTTAGTATAGGACTTGGAAATGTGGAGCACAATTTCTCAACTGCCATAAAAATGTTTGGAATCACCTTGTAAGTTAATTCTGAAGAAGGTTGAGATTGTGTACTAATTGGTAGCAAACTTGATGTATATTGCCTTAAGTTTGTCATTATAGATAGGAAAAATCTAAAGAATGTTATTGTTTAATGCCTGCGTCTCTCTAGCAAGTTCTTTGTCCTGCAAACATTAAACAGACCATAGTAATGAGGCAGCTACCTCTTTTGACTATTTCTATGTGAAAATCTGAAATAGGTGTGACATCATTATGACCACTAGCCTGGTGGTCTACCGTTTCAATGATCTGAACATATTTCTGCATTGGGCCTGTAACAGCATGTTCTTGAAATGTCTGATCTAAATTTAGCAAACCCATTAGCATCAAGTTCGTCAAAGACAGTAACTACGTTTAGCAAATCTATTAATGCTAAACCCTTCACAGAGATTCAGAAACAATGAAATTCATGCTACCAAAGCTTTTAAAAAAATATTGAAGTGCATAACATAACTCATGCTTTTCAATAAGGTGAATGGAATGCTTATTTGAATACTATATGGCTGAAAGGTCAAAGCAGTATTTCACTAGTCAGTGGAGTTCCAATGAATACTTAAGACACCCAACAGGCTAGTTTAAGCTAGCCAGATCATTAGTTAAGTGAATAGTCTATAGATCAATGCTGTAAGTTCACCTCCTAACTACCTACGATCTGTAGAAAAGTGATTATTAAAGTGAGTCAAGTTCTAGCTATTTATGATGATACTAGTGGAAGCAGTCGAAAGCAATAAAATTTGCTTTCCATAGTCTGTTCAAATTAATGATACTATCTGTTAGCTGCAACTTCTGATAGAAGGGGTGGGATTTGAACTCAGAGTGCTCAGAGTCAGAACGGATACTGCAGAACATCCTGTCCAATGCCTAAACAATTTCACCAATCTGCTGCTCTGAACTCATCTGAAGAATAAAGTCAGTAGTTAGGGTACAGAATAAGAGCATAGGTACATTAACCATGGAGTTCAGCTAGCATGGATACACACACTACAATGGTGTAAATTTACAGGGAACACTTGATCCAAAAGTAGATAGAACCCATAAGCAGAGAAAGTAACTTGGAGGGTCTCATGCCAGACACAGCTTTGCTGATATCAAGTACAACTTTTCATGAGTGAGAGATACTGACAAATGAAATAGAAGACCAAATCACCCAAGTTAATACTCTATGGAAACTAAATTGGTGATCACTGAGAATGGAGAGGCAACGTGACGATGAGGACATTTGTTTATATCTATGATCATCAGTTGGGAAATGCTGGAATTGAAAGTAATAGGGTGGTAGTTAGCAGGAAATAACCATGTTTCGATAGACTGAGACAGATGCCTGTAGAGAGATCAGGAGATTGAAAAGGTTGGCAAGGATATGAGCTGCTTGTGCACTTTTTGAAGGTATTGGAAGAGATACTATCAGAATCAATAACCTCACTGGGTTGGAGTGATCACAGAAATTGTTGGTAAGAAAGAAGACTATAAAAGTATAAATACAATATAGATTTCTAATACTGGCACAAAGCCACAGATTTAGTGAGAGGTAAATAATCAATCAGATTGTCTCCTGTAGTAGACTAGTACTTATTTTAATCAATCTGTGTAAGGATGAATGGCAAAGTCAAAATTGATGGGATCTGAATTCAGAACATAAAACTGAATAGCACTAGGTATTTTGTTTAATAAATTACTAATTCTACTGATCAACCATTCTCCAAAGTCTAAATTTAATGATAACAAACAATGACTTCTTCAGTGTAATATAAATCCTGAGTATAGTGTTATTATATCTTTCAATAGAAATGAAAAAAATAGGTGAAGTAGGATCTATCAGGAATTGAAATCAGATCATTCTATAAAAAATTACAGCTATTTTAAGCACTTAATCCAATGATAGCAAGTAACCAGAAGTTTCCGTCCTTTCTTCCTTCCTGATGATCAGTTAGTAGTCATGTAATTAAATTAATTACATGATTTTTCAACAACAGAGGTACGTATAAATGTGTAATCAACTTCATTGACTTCAAGGTATTATTATTATTATTATTCAGTAGTTTTATTTTTATAGCGTGCTTTCACTTCACTACCGAGCGCAGCTCTGTGTGCCCTGGGTATGTGCTGTGATTTGTTGTGATGCTCTGATGGTTATTGTATGGAAAGTGTTCTGCGTAGGATGTGTGCAGTGCCTAGTAGTGCAATTTTCTGTATGTTATATGTGTTTGTAAGTCCTGGTGTTTTTGTTATGTATTTGTCTGAATATTTTTTTATCATGCCTATTGCACCTACTATGATAGGAATTGTTTCTGTTTTCAGGTTCCACATTCTAGTTATCTCTATTTCCAGGTCTTTGTATTTTGAGAGTTTATCCATTTCTTTTAGAGACACGTTGTCATCTGCCGGTATTGATACATCAATTAGAAAGCATTTTTTTTCTTCATGATCTCTGACAACTATATCTGGTCTGTTGGCCTTAATTTCTCTATCTGTGTGTATCGGCATATCCCAGAGTATGGTTGCTTTCTCGTTTTCTGTGACCTTTTCTGGTGTGTGCCTATACCATCTTTTTTCTGTTGTTATTCCATAATGTTGGCATAGCTTCCAATGTATGTAGGTTCCAACTCTGTCATGTCTGTGAATATATTCCTTCTTAGCCAGGACTGGGCAGCTAGAGATAATATGATTTATTGTTTCTTGTCCATCTCCACATATTATTATTATTATTATTATTATTATTATTATTATTATTATTATTATTATTACTATTATTATTATTATTATTATTACTAAGGTGGCAAGCTAGCAGAGTCATTAGCATGCCAAGTGAAATACTTAGTGGCATTTTGTCCATCTTTATGGTCTGAGTTGAAATTCCACCATGGTCAACTTTGCCTTTCATGTCATGATTATCGATATCCAGTTCTTGTACCACCCACACCAACCACAGGAACTGAACTCAGCAATGCAATTAACAAAGAGGGGACCTCTATATCATTGCATGCCCTGCAATAATTTATTACAACAAATCACACTGCATTTACTTAAATAAGGAAACAACAGATAGTGTAGTCCATCATACCACTAAAAAGAAAAGAGGATCATGATTGGAATACCTTTAATCATAGGTTTTCTCAATCAAGGTTTATCTGGGGTTAATTAACAACAAACTTCTAGAGGAGTTGAACTGAGCACTGCAATTTTATAGTTTTGTCACAGCTTACAGCAGCAAATTGTTCTTTCCTTTTTGATGCCAGTTTACATGTAGGATATGAACTATAAGCTTTTCAGTTAGTTCTCTGATGCCTTTTCTACTTAGTAAGCCATTCTTCTTTAACCCAGACTATTCTTATTACTAATATGAAAATAGATAAATAAATCAATAAACTGTGATTTATATAACTGAATAACAATAAATGAGTTTGATAAGCGATTAATGCCTAAGTACCATCACTTTAAAAATGAATTCATGCCCGGAATATCTTGAGTAAGAAAATCAATCAATACTGAGTTTGAAAATTAGTCTAAGTCTTACCATCTGGAGTTAAAGGCCCTATGTAGGAAGCTTGACCCCCTTGTGATGTCAAATGATCAAAGCAATTATAGGGTGCAGAGAAGTTCAATGCAGAGAAAACTACATAGCTGAATCTGGTATGATTATGGCAGGACTCAAATGAATAGCAATTCTAAAAGAGATCAATAAAGAATTGAACTAACACACACTGGACTCATTATATTACCATAATCCACTATTATCATTAATTTCTTTCCAACAAAAACAAATGGCTTTGAACGGCTAACAGACTTGAAAGGGGGGTTATAAATGAAAGTGGCTTGTAATGAATTGCATGAGAAAACTGGCTTTAAGTTGTAGATGTATGAAGAAAGAAGGTTTTAATACATTGGTTATGTTTGTAAATTGTGGTGCAGTGAATAAATGCTATACATTCACTTTGTTGATGAATATTACCAGCCATCACTGTAGGAGAGCGGATGAAGAGAAGAAACAATTGTCTGCAGTCACCAGTTTGTGCAATGAAATATGGCTCTGATTTCCTTTCAATATAACATGAAAGTCTGTTTGGTTATATAAAGTAACAATGGGAAACACAAAAGATAGTTCCCATCGTCAATGTTTGCCACAGTGGGAAAACAGACATTAAAGTGAAAATGTTGAAAACAATAGTAATGAATTTTCTTAGCATAGCAGAGCACTGGGCATTTGTTTCACTTTTAAAATATTGCATTACCAAACAAAGGATTATTATCTCATATCCTTAGCTTCCTAGGTTGTATAGGAGGAAAAACGAGAAAGAATATGCTGAGAAGCCAAAATGTGGTAGAAATACAATACAAATAGATTTTATAGACAAATGAAATGAAAATTGTATAAAAGTAAAATTTTATAACACTTAAGTTGATCATTCTTAAATTATTAGTCAAAACAGCTGTAATGCTGTTTTAGTCTTTGATTATTAATGATATATTTCATGTTATCTTTGTAAGAACAAATGGAAGTAAACAAAAGCAGTAGAGAGGGGCTCCCTAAAGTGTGTTTATGACTTTAAGATAATTCCATCTATATTTTGTCAAATGATTATGATACATTCAGCACCTGTACTTGTTTTAAACAGTAAATACTGTTGGTCACATTCATACTGACTGTCAATATTTTTATTAACTTTTCTGTAAACATTCTTGATGTAAATATTTCCATTGTAAACATTCCTGGCTATATAATATGGAAGATATAGAGAACTTCTAAGCTAGATTGAACATAAAGATTATTTCTGAAAAATCAATATTTACAGTAAGGTTAAATAAAGGATTCTGCATTAGATGGGGTTATATTAGTACTGTCAATGTTATTACTGACAAACAATCACTCAACTGTCCAGCAGATGCAATGACTACCTATTTCCCCTCAACTACCACAGAATATCAATAGGAATAAATGGAATGGTCAATAGAGAATGGCCAGTAGTAGTTTCAGTTTTATGACAGAACAGAATGTTATATTAGAACATAAAGATTGAGATAACTGAAGAGAATCAAGAAATTTTTTTTTTTTTTATTTTTTTTTTATTATGCTTGAAGACATTGGCAAAAATTTCTTTATTCATCATACACTGATGAGAACTGGACACATATTCAGTAGAAGAATAGCCAGGGAAACAGATGGTATGTTTATCATAAAGGTAAGAGAAAGAGAAATACTATGTATTTGGCAGTAGAGCTCTTGGCTCTACTGCCAAATTGTTGATAAAGTAAATTCTCTATTTTACCTAATTTTTCCAGTGACAACTGAGGCTTAATATTTTACATATTATTATTAGATTATTGCCGAAAGGGTTAGTTTAAACATCTGTTTCAATCATGTTATTTTGTCAATATGTCCTTTTCAATACAAATGAAAAACAACTCTTTCAATTCTGTACACTGCTATTTCCTTGTCTTCAATCTTAATACTACATGCTAAATAGACAATATATTATATCCATGCTTGTAATTCTTGATTGATTACCTCATTTATATATCATTAACACTTACTTTATACATCCTCCAGCACCAATATTTATGAAACCTGTTCTTTGTTATAATTAGGTAAATTATGTTGTGCATATTCTAAGCTATATATTCAAAACTTCCATAATTTTCTTACAAATTTTTTATTATCTGTTCAGTCAATATTATCATTTAATCTTCTATCAAATGTAAAACATTCTCCAGTAGCTTTACATATTTATCTATCACTGACGCCATGAAACATCAGCTGATGAGTGTTGCCAGCCACACCCAATTAAAACAGGCTTTAACTCTTCAGCATTTAAAACCAGCCATATCTGGTTTAAATATTCTACTTGTTTTATGCTGAAAGCAATCAGATCTAGTCTCTTTTACCTACTCAACAATGTCATTTTGAAAATATACAATCATATCGTTGAAATCTCAAAGCTATGAGATAATGCAGGATTAATTCAAAACAACGTCAATAAATATGCATTACATTTGGCAGAGTAATCTGAACTTGGAAGCACTCCGTCGGTCACGACGACGAGGGTTCCGGTTGATCCGAATCAACGGAACAGCCTGCTCGTGAAATTAACGTGTAAGTGGCTGAGCACTCCACAGACACGTGTACCCTTAACGTAGTTCTCGGGGATATTCAGCGTGACACAGAGAGTGACAAGGCCGGCCCTTTGAAATACAAGTACAACAGAAACAGGAAGTAAGAGTGAGAGAAAGTTGTGGTGGAAAGAGTACAGCAGGGATCACCACCATCCCCTGCCGGAGCCTCGTGGAGCTTTTAGGTGTTTTCGCTCAATAAACACTCACAACGCCCGGTCTGGGAATCGAAACCGCAATCCTATGACTGCTGCCCTAACCACTGGGCCATTGCGCCTCCACAGAGTAATCTGATTACTAAAGGGTTAAATGGACTAATGAAAATTAATTCACAAATGTATAGATTGCATACAATAGTTCCTTGGTCAGAAAGCTGTTCATTTTTCTTAGAAAAATTAACTCTATGGATGCCAGCTGACTGAATGAAAAAACACTCTTAGTTGTATTATGTAATACAGACTTCACTGCGAAAGAGGAATCGATAAATACACTCTTCCATAAGACATAGCAACTTTAAAGGTTTCAAGTAACAGGTCCACCACTCAAGATCTATTAAAATATTAAAAGTAATACATTGGGACAGCAATGAAAGAAAAGTACTCATATGAAGACATAAATGTAGTTGGATAGAAGTATTGTAGAGTTAGTCTTTGTAAATAGTAAAATTCTCTTATTCTAATTGAATGAGAGAATAATGGAGTGGTTCTTGAAATGTTTAAAGAGGAAATTGATTTTAGATCTCCAATTAAAACATTGTAGAGAGATTCAGCTGTATAACTCTACTGAAAGTAAATATTATAGTAAGAGTAAATGAAACAAAATGAAAAAAATATATTTATTTTTGAGTGGAGAGTAAGGATATCCATAATGAATACAAAAATATTTCAATAAAATAAAATAAAATAAAATAAATACAAATTGTAATGTATAATCATTAATTTAGTATTCTAGCATGTTAGTCATAGAATTTCAATGGCGGCAGTAGAAATTGAATGGCAGTAGAGAATAACTGGTCAAATACTGATAGAAACTAGCTTTCTTAGTTTTGTATTTGTTTCATAAGATATATGTTCAAGAAGAAGGGCCATATGCAAATGAAGGAAGAAACTATAGAACTATAAAGTCTACCTATACAAGGGGAAACATAACTGTATCCTTGAGTCGTTAATCTTAAGTCAATGTTGTTGATTGAATAAAGCAAAAAGAAATATCATAGATCATAAAACTAATGCTTGGTTAAAGAAATATATCTCAGTTTTAATTGGAACACAAATAATGCTTAAGCGGATCTGATCTTTTTAAATAGATTACAAAAAATGTTTAATAAAGAATTAAACATTATAAAAATGAAGGTTTGATAAATGTTTATGGTTAAATAGTGGAAAACATTAATGTAAAATTAATTACTGTTCATTTGGATCTAATTAATTATGCAAATTAATTAAGACTAGAAAAAAAAACAATAATTAGTTCGGTTTAAATTCGTTTAAAAATCACATAATCCATTGGGCCAGCACTTTACTTCTCCTTTTCCTTCACCATCATCATCACCACCATCACACCATCCTCATCATCACCATCACTATTGTTGTTTCAACATCTATTTTCCCATACTTGTAAGAGTTTACTGAAGAGTATACAAAAGCAGATTTTCTATGGCTGGATACCCTTCCTGTCATCAATCCTTACTCGTTTCCAAGCAAGGTAATATTTCCCCATGTCCAGAAGTTTTTTTTACATTTTGTTTTTGCCGAATATTTTTAATGAATGATGTTCAATCACAACAATCATGCAATGCCAAGAGAACACACACGCATGCACACACACACACACACACACACACACACACACACACACACACCACACACACACGCACACACACACGCTCACGCACACACACATTCAATGGGCTTCTTTCAGATCGATGAAATCCACCACAAAGCTTTGATTTGCCTGCGGCTATATTACAAGACAGCATTGTGCCACACAGTGGGACTGAACCCGAAACTATGCAGTCACACCTGCACCTACATTTCAGTAACAATAAATAAAAATAGAGAAATCTCCTTTAGGTCATCAGTATATCGCAATTACCTTAACCCCATAAATCCATCACAACCTGGAAATTAAGGTACATAATAAAAAGTGTCCTATTTTGGGATAGAATAAAAAAAAAGACCAACAGCAAATTTGAACTTGTAAATAATATTTTAGTCACTTGAGATGATGGATACTCGCAATATCTTCTTCTTCATCACCCTACCCCACCCACACCACCACACCACACCACCATCATCATCAACATCATTATTATTTAACGTCCACTTTCTCATGCTTGCATGGGTTAGACAGTTGCTGAGGTAGCTTTTTTGTGTGGCTTAATGCTCTTCCTATCACCAACTCTCACTGGTTTCCAAGCAAAGTAATGTCCCCCATAGCAAGCCTTGTTACAACCATTACATGAAGTAAAGGAGGAGACAGTAGACACACACACATATGCACACACACACACACACACACACACACACATACACACATGCACACACACACACACACAAGAGACTTCTTTCAATTTCCGTCTACCAAACCCACTCACATAGCTTTGGTTGGCTTTAGTAAATGACACTTTCCCAAGGTGCTTCATAGTGGGACTGAACCAGGGACCATATGGTTGGGAAGCAAACATCTTACTCTACAGTCAAATCTGTGCGGCTTCATACTTTTTCATTCCCTGCCTGTCTCTTTTTTTTTTTTTACTCAACAAGTCCTAACTATAGTTAAATGTTGGGCTGATGAAGAGTTAACAGACATTAAGATCAAGAGAATAATACCATAAACAAATTCAAAGATTATTTTATTGTGGTACAACAATATTTGTGATAGAAAAATCTTATACTTTTTCCATTTGGCCAATGGTTAAATCAATAACACTTACAAGGTAGCCAGCTGGTAGAATTGCTAGCACACTGGATGAAATGCTTAGTGGTATTTCACCTGCTGAAGGCGGTGAGCTGACAGAAACGCTAATGCAAAGGGCGGAATGCCTAACGGTATTTCGTCTGCCACTACGTTCTGAGTTCAAATTCCGTCGAGGTCAACTTTACCTTTCATCCTTTTGGGGTCGATTAAATAAGTACCAGTTACGCACTGGGGTCGATATAATCAACTTAATCCGTTTGTCTGTCCTTGTTTGTCCTCTCTGTGTTTAACCCCTTGTGGGTAGTAAAGAAATAGGTATTTCACCTGTTGCTATGTTCTGAGTTCAAATTCCACCAAGATTGACCTTGCCTTTTATCCTTTCAGAGTCAATAAATTAAGTACCAGTAAAACACTGGGGTTGATGCAATTGAATAGTCCCCTCCTCCAAAAATTTGAGGCTTTGTGCTTTTAGTAGAAAAGATGTATCATTAACACTTACTTTATATCCTCCAACACCAATATTTATGAAACCTGCTTTTTGTTATTTATAATTAGGTAAATTATGTTCTGCATACTCTAAGTTATATATTTAACACTTTCATAATTTACTTACATATTCTTTATTATCTGTTCAACCAATATTATCATTTGGCGTTAGGAAGGGCATCCAGCTGTAGAAACACTGCCAGATCTGACTGGCCTGGTGTAGCCTTCGGGCTTGCCAGACCCCAGTTGAACCGTCCAACCCATGCTAGCATGGAAAGCGGACGTTAAACGATGATGATGATGATGAATCTTCTATTACATGTAAAACACTCTCCAGTAGCTTTACATATTTTTTTTTTATCACTGATACAATGAAACATCAGCTGATGAGTGTTGCCAGCCACACCCAACTAAAACAAGCTGTAAATGAACTAATGGAAATTAATACACAAATGAATAGATTGCATACAATAGTTCCTTGGTTAGAAAGCTGTTCATTTTGCTAAGAAATATTAACTCTATGGATGCCATAGTCTAGCTTCACTTAATCAAACTTAGAATCAAAGGCATTCCTGTTGTGACTATCCCATCTTTTTTCATTGTCAGGTTTATTTCCAGGACTACATTATACAAAGGCGTAAGAGTGGCTGTGTGGTAAGTAGCTTGCTTACCAACCACATGGTTCTGAGTTCAGTCCCACTGCATGGCACCTTGGGCGAGTGTCTTCTACTATAGCCTCGGGCTGACCAAAGCCTTGTGAGTGGATTTGGTAGATGGAAACTGAAAAGAAGCCCCTTGTATATATGTATATGTATGTATGTATGTGTGTGTATATGTTTGTGTGTCTGTGTTTGTCCCCACAACATCGCATGACAACCGATGTTGGTGTGTTTATGTCCCCGTCACTTAGCGGTTTGACAAAAGAGACCAATGGAATAAGTACTAGGCTTACAAAGAATAAGTCCTGGGGTTGATTCGCTCGACTAAAGGTGGTGCTCCAGCATGGCCACAGTCAAATGACTGAAACAGGTAAAAGAGTAAAGCATTTTTCCTTTTTGTTTTTTTAAAAATGCTAGGTTATGATTTGAGGGAGATTTGGTTGCTATTTCTAGCAAATATAATGACCACATAGAAACACCCCCACCTCTAAACAGTTTGATATATTCAATTGCAGATAGATATTACGAAAAATATCAAGTCTTTTTGCTTGCTTGTTCTATTTTTAATATATTTCATTTCAATGGAATACTTAAGCAGTTATGTGCACATCACTTAACCAACTGACATTATTCACTGTTGTTCTTGTTTCTCTATTATATAATCTTCACTTCATACAGAAAGAGAAACTCTTCACTTCCAACAGTGATGTAAGTACTCTAAACTTCCTCTACTGTCTATGAATCCAACCTAATCCCTTGTTATACATCATCATCATCATCGTTTAACGTCCGTTCTCCATGCTAGCATGGGTTGGACGGTTCGACCGGGGATCTGGGAAGCCAGAAGGCTGCACCAGGATCCGGTCTTATCTGGCAAAGTTTCTACCATGGATGCCCTTCCTAACGCCAACCACTCCGTGAGTGTAGTGGGTGCTTTTTACGTGCCACCTGCACTGGTGCCAGGCGAGGCTGGCATCGGCCACGCTCGGATTGGTGCATTTTATGGAAGCCAGTCGAGGCGGCACTGGCTTCGGCTACGATTCGGATGGTGCTTTTTACGTGCCACCGACACGGAAGCCAGTCAAGGCGGCGCTGGCATCGGCCACAATTCGGATATCTAACATTAATTCCATCGCCTGTATGAATGCACATAAGCCTATGTTATCATAATATAACAATATTATAAAAATAGCATGACCTAATGAGGGTATCTTTACATAGCCACTGACTGTCAAAAGTAGTAGCCATACCTCTATCAAACTACACCAATACTGTCTTATTAAAAGAGGACACATAAAATTATGTAGTCATAAATAGTCATTAAAGGACATGATAGTAGGGTTGGATTAAGACCCATGAAGGTCCTAAGCACATAAAAGATTTTGGCCCCTCCCCCCCATACATCTAATTCAAAATAAAAACAATAATAGACCATAAAATAAATTTTTATATTTCAAAATGAAACAAAACAGTAAGATGGAAAATAATGTTTATTTTTTAATAATATACATATATATATACATTATATATAAATATATATATATATATATATATATATATATATTATATATATATATATATATATATAATGACAGGCTTCTTTCAGTTTCTATCTACCAAATCCACTCATAAGACTTTGTCAGCCTGGGCTTATAGTAGGAGACACTTGCCCAAAGTGTCACACAGTGGGACTGAACCTGGAACCACGTGGTTGGTAAGCAAGCTACTTACCACACAGCCACTCTTGGTCATTTTTTTTCTTTTTGCCAAATAAACACACACCCTATATATTTGATCTTCACTCATTTATTACTGTTCTCATTTTAACTCATGCCCCTTGTCTACAAATCCTTCATCACACATCTGTGACCTCCTCAGCAACACTTTCCGTCTTCATGTGTACTCTTGCTCTGCTTATTTCATTATGTTCTTCTATGATGTATATCCTTATATGCACATGTACGTGTGTGTGTGTGTCATTGATAATGACATACACACACACACACACAAACACAGACGTATGCAGATAAGGGGATACACATCACAGAAGAACAGAATAGAATAAGTGGCGCAAGAGCACATACAAAGATGGAAAGTGTAACTGAGAAGGTCATAGACATATGATGAAAGATTTCCAGACAATGGACTTTAGTTAGAATAAGAAAAGTATTAAATGAGTGAAGAACAAATATACAGTGTGCGTGTTTATTTGGCAAAAAAAACCAAAACAATTACCATCCCGAAATACAACAATATCTATTTCAACACATAACTTCATACCAGGAATCTTGCAACAAAAATTCATAGACTTATATCATTTTAGCAAGCTTTATGTTATTTTAGCAAGCTTAAAGTGATTTCATTTGTGCCACTTCTGTAGTTCTCCCTTTCCTTTGATGCCCTAAGCACACATTTATTTTGCTTAACCCTTTAGCAATTAAACCGGCCATATCCGGCCAAAAGTATTCTGCTTGTTTTATGGTCAAACTGGCCAGATCTGGTCTCTCACACCAACCCTACAATATCATCTTAAAAATTAACAGCTACCTCATCAAAATCTCATAACTACAAGATAATGCACGATTAATTCAAAACAATTTGGATAAAAAGGGATTAATTTTGGCAGAATGATGTGAACACTAAAGGGTTAATGGTTAATCTATTGCTGCATGATAGTCATGGATGGAAAGACTTTGATCATAGATCTGCTCTGTCAACATCACTTTCTTAAGCTCTTCACACCGTATAGAGCATAGACCATTTATGACATTTTTTCATTGTTCTTGACTCCAGGCTGTCTTTTCTGCTTCTCTTCTGTTGGATCTCTGATCTTTCAATTCTGGTTCTTAAACTGACAGACTGATAAGTTTCCAGCTGATAAGAGAGAAGGCCTTCTTCTGACAGGTCTTGGTTTTGAATTGTCATTTATGCTTTTGTAACTTTGCTTTTTTTTTTCTAGGTAGGGTGTTCGCCCAATGCAAACCCATTTTTACTTCTGGAAAGTGGCAGTCCATATTTGCTGGCCTCTATTTTTTTCACCTGTCTAGCATGGCAGGCCCTACCAGGAGTTTATGTGTCACTGGCATAGCTCTCAAGGTCATAGAGGCACACAAGCTACCACACTGCAACAAGGGCTGAACCTTGAGTCAGCCTATCAACCTTGACCTAGGGCTAAACAACAGGGTAAAGCACCCTTTTGGTCATGAATGACCATGGGATTACACTTAGAAAGTTCCCCTCCAAGGCACAAATCTGGACAAGGTTGTTTTATGGAAGACCAATAGTCAACCATGCATACTAGCCTCTCCTCTCCATGTCACCAATGTTATCCAAAGGAAAGGCAAAGGCTGATACAGCTTGAAACCAATGATGTCACAACTTATTTCTACAACTCAATGAATTGGAGCAATGTGAAATAAAGTGTCTTGCTCAAGAACACAATACACAGCCTGGTTTGGAAACTGAACTTGCTACCTCATGATTTTGAGCACGATGCTCAAACCAATGAGCCATGCACCTTCATAAACAACAACAACAACAACAACAACATTGTAAGAGCAAAGTAACATAATTTCCTCTCGTTAGCAGAGCAAAACTATAATTGCTCTCTCTATGAAGAGCAATTTGACTAAATGCTCCTAAGTCTTTCAAATCAATGTTTATTTCTAATATTTTCATTTCTTTTATTTCTTTACCTTATTCCTTTAAAATATATTTTGGCTAAATTCTATCAAAATAGTTCCCATTATTCTTTCCTCACACTTACCCAGTTACAAAATCAAACACATTTCCATTAACATTTTCAAAAAGAAATTTTTCAGTGAGTTTTTTTATCGTTTCTTTTGTTTCCTTTTTGTTTCTCCCTCACATTTTTTGTTCTTAGACATTTTACTCTTAAATTTTAACTTTCACACAGTGTCCCCTCTCTTGTCTCTTCTACCACTATTACAACAGACGTTGCTCCTTTGAACTTACTAACTATACATACGTGGAGGCGCAATGGCCCAGTGGTTAGGGCAGTAGACTCGCAGTCGGAGGATCGCAGTTTCGATTCCCAGACCTGGCGTTGTGTGTGTTTATTGAGTGAAAACACCTGAAGCTCCACGAGGCTCCAGCAGGGGGTGGTGGCAATTCCTGTTGTACTCTTTCGTCCCAACTTTCTCTCACTCTCTCTTCCTGTTTCTTGAGTTTAAGTAATGCTGCGATGGACTGGCGTCCCATCCAGCTGGGGGGAACACTTATGCCACAGAAACCGGGAAACCAGGCCCATGAGCCTGGTTAGGCTTGAAAAGGGCACATAAATAAAAACTATACATACTATCTTTACCAAAACCTACTTATTCATTTCTCCTCCAGATAAAAATCATTTTATCCAATCTTTCTTCCTAAGAATTGCATTTAAATGTTGATCCCTTTCAACCCCTGTTTTTTTTTCCCAATAAAATAGCACTAAACTGTTCAAATTAAACATTGACAATAATAGCCCTATCCAGTTGTTTTTATATCTCAGTTTAGGAGGAAAGTAAACAGATAATGCTGGTCCAAATAGTCTTCCTCTTTTATGTTCGGACCAGCCATATCCAGCTTCTCATACAAACTTGACAATGTCATTCTAAAAGCATACTATCACATCATCAAAATCTTGAGGCTACAAGTAATGCATGATTAATTCAAAACAATGTGAATAATAGAAATATTACATTTCTAAATATCTCAGTGAGATATAAGCAGTGGTGGTATGATAGAGTAGTTGTATACTGTCAACTTAATGTGACAGTCCCATGAAGGGAATCACACCACCGCTCTTTAGCCCTAGGAAGCATCAATGCTTCCTGTCGGCCTTGACACATTTCCGGTGTCCTTATGTTTACAAGGGGGAGACAAGCACCCCCACCCAGCTAAGCCTGCATCCAGAGACTAGTTTCTGTGTCTTGCTTGTCATCAGTCTGGAGTAGCATGGCTTGCTAGCTGCAGATGCTTGTTTAGGCCCCGTAAACATATAATAATTCTAGTGAAATAAATTAACATTATATTTGACAGAATAATCTGAACATTAAAGGATTAAAGTATAACATTTTCTTCTTTTCCCTACATTTTCTGCTTTCTCTTTCAGTTACTTATCTATCTTCTCTAGATCCAGCTGTACTCCCTGCCATTACATCAAATATTTCAATGACAAGGTGTTAGCTCTTTTCAAAGTTATTTCTTTAGAAACCAAATCTATAATCCCTTCTGTATAGCTAGAGTGTATAACACCCACTCCAAGAAAAATTCTATGCTAATTTAATTTTTCAGAACTCACATTTCATGGCACACAAATTTATTTTATCATATGTGCATTTTTGCTGACAAAGACCATTACTAGTTTTATCAAACTCTATGTTTTTCCTTTAATTCTCTTATGCTAATCTCGAGATATTTGGTTTCTGAAGCCACACTAATGGTAATCCATCCATCCATCTAGAGAGTGGGCGAGAGAGAGAGAGAGAGAGAGAAGGAAGAAGAGGAGGTGAGTGAATGTATGAGAGAATGTCATGAGAGGAAAACAGAGAGAGAGAGAGAGAGAGAGAGAGAGAGAGAGAGAGAGAGAGAGAGAGAGAGAAAGAGATTACATTGTTAATCTACATGATTTGGAAATCAATTATATGATAGAATTCAAATGTATAAAAATTTCCATGACTAATTACTTCATTATATACATCAGATAATTCAACAACATAAGAAATCAAGAAATGTGTTTCAGACTTGGATTCAGCAACACTCCCAATGAATTTACAAAAGCACAGTGAGAAACCTTCCTGGCCTTTATGAGTAGCATTAACATAGAAATGTTTAATTATGGTTTTGTTTTCCCCTGCTTTTATGGATACATTTTTATATTTCAAGTCTAAAATTTGCTGACAAGACATGTGCTCTTTATTTTTAAATGTACCAAAAAATTGTTCCATATTTAATGTGGCTGTATTATGGATGGGAGAGTGAATGGTGTAGGCTGAGGAGATGGATGAACTTAAGTCCACAAAGACTATTACTAATAGTGGTTTCAAATTTTTGCACAAGGCCGGCAAGTTCTGGGGAGGGGGCAAGTTGAATACATCAACCCCAGTACTCAACTGGTACTTATTCTATCAACCTTAAGGCAAAGTTGACCGTGGCAGAATTTGAACTCAGAACATAAAGATAGACAAAATGCCACTAAGCGTTTTGCCTGGCGTGGTAATGATTCTGCTAGCTCGCTGCCTTAAGATTATTACTAATAATAAAACATTGACAACAAAACCAAAATATCACAGTCTGATAGCACAAATTTATGAAAAATTGGGTTGTTTACTGAACATCAGTAGCCATATATAACCAATACCTGATATATGTGTTACATAATTTAATGACTGCGTTACCTTTAAGACAAAGTTTTAATTATCTCCATGAAAAAATTCTCCAAGAGAGATGAAAAGAATTACTAATAAACTTTCATCTGCTTGTCAGCTATTTGCAATGAATGAGTGATAAAAAAAAAACCCACAGCAGTGGCATGCCAGCCTGATGGCCAATTGTGGCTGCATAAAACATCATAGCCAGAAATATGAGTTTTATATCTTGTATGGCAATTCTCTGGGCCAAAATATAAGCAACTATATTGTTGAGCTGAAAAAAGACAGAACTGAAATATGGTATACCTAAAATGTAGTTTATTTGTGATAAATCTATAATTTCATACTTTATTCCAGTATACTGTCATAATATTGTATTTAGATGCACAGTATCACATATTTTCCTCGACGAATCCAACTTAAAATATCTTTCAATCTGCGTATGATGAAACATATTAAATTTATTTTTTTCCACAAAATATACTTGGAAAATAGGGATGCATCTCATGTTAGAGTAAATTTTATATGCTAGTAAATACAATGATTGATTTTACAGTTGGGTTCCTTTTTTACTGTTAAGCAAGTCAACTGTGAAGTAAGGGTGAGTGGAACCTGTTATAGTTTTCCATCAAGTCAACTGAAATGGACATTATATGCATAACTCATGAGTGCAACCTTAGAGCCTTAATTAAGATTTGAGCTTATGCAACTCAGCACTTAAACTTTGAACCATAATGCCACAAGCTAATGAAGGAGCCTCTATGTAGTTTCTCAGTCTACTAGAAATAGAAGCCAAATTTCTCTCAAACCACAATGTACTATCTTTAAAAAACCCAGGACATATTGGATAATGTAGTCCTAAACACTTGTATGCTTCCTGCTCTTGCTTGATGGGACAGGGGTTCGTCTCACAGAGGTGTCATCATGCAGAGAGCTGACCCACTCCACCAGTGCTCCCCATCACAGGTAGTTCCATGCCAGCCTGTCTGCATCCTCCAGGATGATGTCAAGCCTCTGGAGATCTCCCTTAACCATGTCCAACCATCTGCTGTGGGACCTGCCATGAAGCCTCTTCCAGCCCTCAGCAGCTGCATTGAATGAGAGTAAAATCCAAATAGGATGATCTAAGGAAGGTGGAGGACATGTCCACACCAGCGCATGTGCCAAGTAGCTATGTGGTAGGAGGTTGCGGGTTGGTCATAGTTGGAATACATTTGGACATTGGTCTACTTAATCAAAGCCAACTTGGATCTAAACAACAGGGACAACATTATGTTTTGATTTAGAGCATCTGTCTTACAAATGAAAACAGATTGTAATGAATCAAAACAGATTTGCTAGCTGTAAAGAGGTAGATTTTCTCAACATCATCTCAGAATACAAATATACATAGAGTGGCAGTGTGGTTAAGAGAATAGACAACTGATCAGATGGATATCATTTCAGATCTTACTACAGTTGCTCTGTTGTACATCTGAAAAAAGAAAAAAGCACCTGACTGTTCATGCTTGTGCTTACATTACTGACATAACTGAATGTCAGTGGTTGGAGAAACCTCACCCAAGTATACCCACAATAATTGATCTAACAAGTAAATCATCACAACTATAAAAACAGAATGAAGGAGCAGCCTGTTATGTATGTGTTTGTGTACATACACATGCATGTGCATCTACAAGACATCAAATTAGCAAAGTTGTTAAAGTGACAAATATGATGTCTTACAACATTTGTTCTGGTTATTCCACCTGGTCAACTTTGCTTTATCTTTTTGGGGTTGATAAATAAAATGCTAATTCATAGATTGGTGGAACATTAAAACATAAGAAAAGATGCCTAGCATTTGCTTTGTCTCTTCTTAGTTCAAATAATGCCTTCTGTCAACCTTTGCCATAAAAATGGGGGTTTTCAGATCCAGTTAAAAACAGTGATAATCTTAAGAAGCACTAAGAAAAGTGTTCAAGTATTTCAGGCATTTGCCTGCAATGCAAGCATATCAGCTGGTATGAGAAGCTTTAAAAAAAGAAAAAAAAAACAGAAAGAAGATACGTGGCTGTGTGGTAAGTAGCTTGCTTTCCAACCACATGGTTCCGGGTTCAGTCCCACTGCGTGGCATCTTGGGCAAGTGTCTTCTGCTATAGCCCCGGGCTGACCAATACCTTGTGAGTGGATTTGGTTGACGGAAACTGAAAGAAGCCTGTCGTATATATGTATATGTATATGTATATATATGTATGTGTGTATATGTTTGTGTGTCTGTGTTTGTCCCCCTAGCATTGCTTGACAACCGATGCTGGTGTGTTTACGTCCCCATCACTTAGCAGTTCGGCAAAAGAGACCGATAAAATAAGTACTGGGCTTACAAAGAATAAGTCCCAGGGTCAATTTGCTCGACTAAAGGCGGTGCTCCAGCATGGCCACAGTCAAATGACTGAAACAAGTAAAAGAGAGTAAAGAGTAAGAGTATGTTTATATCAATATCAAGCAATTTGATCAACCCAGCAATCACATTTGACTCTGGCTACACTGGGGAATTACCTTCAAGGATTTACTCATTCATATTGAATATGCTTAGCACAAGCTGCCTCATGAGACATCAAGATGTTTTGGTTCCCTCTCACCTCATCAGCTACAGTTAAAATAAGAAACAATTTCTCATCCAGCCACATGATTCATAGCTGTAGTATATTACTATCATTTTCACATTCCCTTTTCCATGCTGGCATGCATTAAACGAGGACTTTTGAGTGGAATTTTATAAATAGGTAATTTTCCTGATGCAACCCTTTTAGTCACATCTTACAACATACAAGAATACCAATTCTAAAAAGCACATTTTTACATATCTGTATATAAGCATATGTATGTATGTATGTATTGTGGTATTACATGCGTGTGTGTGTGTATATATATATATATATATCATTATCATCATCATCATCATCGTTTAACGTCCGTTCTAAACAATGATGATGATGATGATGATGATATATATATATATATATACACACACACACACACGCATGTAATACCACAATACATACATACATATGCTTATATACAGATATGTAAAAAACACACATATACATTTTAATTGAAGTGCACAGTATCATACATCCATTATGTCCAATCTTCACAATCAGTTTCGCACTGATGGTTCAACAGATATTATATAACAGCCTTATTATGTAAACCTAGGCTCTTCAGAGTTCAGTTATGGAAAAAAAATTGGCAACCTCTCTTTTTTCTCTTCCATAACTGCCAACTCTGAAGAGGTTACAAAATCAGGTTGTTATCTAGCATCCTATTAAATCCCCAGTGGGAACAGATGGAAAAATTGGATGTAATGGGTATATGTTACTATACATTTCAATTAGTATACCCACTCTATTGACAAATATATGAGTGCATAAATTTTTTGACTGATGGATTCTTAGATTGCATATGTGTGTGTGAGTGTGTATAATATATATATATATATATGTGTGTGTGTGGTGTGAGTGTGTATAATATATATATATATATATATTATATATATATATATATATATATATATATATATATTATATATATATATACATATATATATATATGTGATATATATATATACATATATATATACATATATATATATATATATATATATATATATATATATATATATATATATTATATATATATATATATATATATATAAACATATGTATGTATATATATTTGTATATGTATATATATGTGTGTGTGTGTAAATGTATGCTTGTGTGTATGTGTACACATACGTAAAATACTTAAGTAAAAAAGGATGTTTACAAAACAGAAGTTATAATTTTTTACTGTTCAACCATCATTATATCAACCACTCAAATGCGTGGGAACTCAAATACATATTTGCTTAGTCTATGATTCTAATTGAATGAACTAGAATGTTCAATAATGTACATATAAATAGAACCCGAAAAACCCAGGGAACTTAATTTTGATAAATGGAAAAAACAAAACTGAAGTAAATCCATATGAAATCTCAGTTTCATGAATAAAAATTATGTGAACTCAACATGATGTTCAGAATACTGTTATCTCTCCACTTATTAGTTCAAATATACCCCTTCCTACCTATTCCAACTTATGTTTTGTGTGTGTGTGTGTGTGTGTGTGTGTGTGTTGTGTGTGTGTGTGAGTGTGTGTGTGTATGTATATATACACACATCAATACACATGTGTGTGTATGTATATATGTATACACACACTTATTTATACATATACATATACACATTTATATATATATATATATATATCGTTGCTATTATGCAAAAGTGTTGTAAGTCCAAAACATTGCTTTTCCAGAAAATGAAAAAATAGTTTCACCATTCCATAGCAAAACCGTTGTACTACACTTTGACAATTTTTGATATCTTGGCAATCTAAAGCAGCTGGAGATACAATTATTTGGCCAAAAGAACTGACAATTGCAAGCAAAAATAAATATTGGAAAAAACAAATTTGGACATACAACAGTTTAACATCATAGCAACGACATGTATACAATAAATTCTAAATTTATAGTGGTACTTATTGTTAACTCTTATTTTGCTAACAGCATCCTAGCCCATGGCTTGAATGGCTCTCATTAGCCTTTCATCTACTCCTAGCTTTTGTGGTGACCACCAGATAAAGGATTGATGTATCTCATCAAAGGAATTCTCCAAGTCAACATATATGCCAAGTACAGTGCTTTACTTTTTGCTAAATGCCTCTCTTGTACTTTGTGAACCATAAGAAGAGCATCAGTAGCGCTTCTCTCTGTTATGAAACCAAACTGCATCTCATCTAGGTTAACTCTTTTTCTAATTAACGAGGCTATGGACTCTTTCAGTGACTTTCATAACCTGGTCCAGTAATTTGACAGCTCTGTAATTACCTCTTTCTGGGGGAAGCACTCCATCGGTTATGACGACGAGGGTTCCCGCTGATCCGATCAACGGAACAGCCTGCTCGTGAAATTAACATGTAAGTGGCTGAGCACTCCACAGACACGTGCACCCTTAACGTAGTTCTTGGGGATATTCAGCGTGACACAGAGAGTGACAAGGCCGGCCCTTTGAAATACAGGTACAACAGAAACAGGAAGTAAGAGTGAGAGAAAGAGTGGTGAAAGAGTACAGCAGGGATCACCACCATCCCCTGCCGGAGCCTCGTGGAGCTTTTTAGGTGTTTTCGCTCAATAAACACTCACAACGCCCGGTCTGGGAATCGAAACCGTGATCCTATGACCGCGAGTCCGCTGCCCTAACCACTGGGCCATTGCGCCTCCACACCTCTTTCTAAGGCATCTCCTTTACCCTAACCCTTGTACCCCAATCATTGGGAATGATGCCTTCCTGTACAACCTGATTAACTGTATGACTGACTAGGCCATAGCCTATGCTGCCAGATATTTTGAGCATTCCAGAGATAATTCCGGATGGATCAGGAGCTTTCCCAATCTCCATTTTTCTTAATTACTTTATCTATATATGAAATAAAATGGAATTCAAAAATACTGGTGAAAGTCTGTTGGAGCAAAACTTGGATTATTTAGAAAAATTGAGAAGAAAAATAAAGTGAAATTGGGGTGGAGAGTGGAAGCTCCATCATTTCAGGCAGAAACTTTCATCAGAGAAAAGCTTACATGAAAGTGCTGCTTTTGTTAATTTTTCTATACATATGTATAGGCGCAGGAGTGGCTGTGTGGTAAGTAGCTTGCTAACCAACCACATGGTTCAGGGTTCAGTCCCACTGCATGGCACCTTGGGCAAGTGTCTTCTGCTATAGCCCCGGGCCGACCAATGCCTTGTGAGTGGATTTAGTAGACGGAAACTGAAAGAAGCCTGTCGTATATATGTATATATATATATATGCGTGCGTGTGTGTGTTTGTGTGTCTGTGTTTGTCCCCCTAGCATTGCTTGACAACCGATGCTGGTGTGTTTACGTCCCCGTCACTTAGCGGTTCGGCAAAAGAGACCGATAGAATAAGTACTGGGCTTACAAAGAATAAGTCCCGGGGTCAATTTGCTCGACTGAAGGCGGTGCTCCAGCATGGCCGCAGTCAAATGACTGAAACAAGTAAAAAAAAAAAAATGTATTTATTCATTGAGCAGGTCTGAATGTTCTATAACATTCTCTGCTGCCAGCTTGTACAGATATTGATAATGATTGGCTGAAATATGTATGGTCAAGCTTAAGGTCTTCCCAAGCCTATCAACAATTTCACTAGTGAAAGGAGGTCAGGTTTGAATTAAGGGCCAAAACAAATAGCACAAGGCATACTATCTGATACCATTACAAAATTAATGGATTTAAAGGCAGCAAGCTGGCAGAAACATTAGCACGCCAAGCAAAATGCTTGGCGGTATTTTGTCTGTCTTTACGTTGTGAGTTCAAATTCCTCCGAGGTCGACTTTGCCTTTCATCCTTTCGGGGTCGATAAATTAAGTTACGTACCAGGGTCGATCTTATCGACTGACCCCTTCCCCACAAATTTTGGGCCTTGTACCCAGAGAAGAAAAGAATATATCACCACCATTAAGTATCTTCTTTTTCTTGCTTGCAGGGAGCAGTGAGAATTTATTGAAGTAGACTTTCTACAGCCAGATGCTCTTACTGTTGCCAACTCTCACCAGTTTCCAAGCAAGGGAATATTTCTCCATACCCAGATAAGTTTTTCACAGAAGAGTGGAAACAAACAACCTTACTTGTATGATGATGATGAAGATGCTCATCTAGAAACCATCATGTGATGTCTAGATCACCCACACAAATATATATACATATATATGTATATACACACAACCAAAACACATGTAAATTTATATCTATACTCTATATACATACATACATATATATATATATATATATATATATATATATATATATATATATATATATATATCTATATAAACGGCAGTTTGTCTGTGCGTGTTCTGTGTGTCTGTTTTCTTGTACCCTCACCCTGACCACGGCTTTCAACCGTTCTGATGAAACTTGACACATAGCCCAATGTCATAATTTAAAACTAACACAGCGAAAATTTTGAAAAGTTCCCCCAGTTTTGAAAAAAATCGATAAATTCGACATGGGTCGAGAATCAGAAACACAAACCGCAAACTGTCTAGGGGACGCAACTCCACCTTTTTTAACTAAAAAAAAATTACCATCATTTTTTTCCATCTTCTTGCTATTTTTTGGCTATAACTCTCTAAAAATGCTTTATAGTTATTTCGCTTACAAACCTGAGCAACGCCGGGCGATACTGCTAGTATATATATATATATATATATATATATATATATATATTGGCGGCGAGCTGGCAGAAACATTAGCACGCCGGGCGAAATGCTTTGTGGTATTTTGTCTGCCGTTACGTTGTGAGTTCAAATTCCGCCGAGGTCGACTTTGCCTTTCATCCTTTCGGGGTCGATAAATAAAGTACCAGTTACGCACTGGGGGTCGATGGAATCGACTTAATCGCTTTGTTTGTCCTTGTTTGTCCCCTCTGTGTTTCGTCCCTTGTGGGTAGTAAAGAAATATATATATATATATATATATATATATATAAATTGAGATAGGGGTTGTAAATGCAACCCTCCATGGGATAACATATATCCAATATACTGCTAGTGAAGTACCCAACAAAGTTAATACATAAATATATATATATATATATATATTATATATATACACACACATATATATATATATATATACAGAGAGAGAGAGAGAGAGAGAGAGAGAGAGAGAGAGAGATTGATATGACAGTCTTCTTTCAATTTCTGCCTACTAAATCCACTCACAAGGCTTTGGTTAACCTAGAGCTATAGCAGAAAATGTGTACCTAAGAGGCTGTGTAGCAGTACTGAACCCAAGACCACAGTGTTTGAAAGCAAGTTGCTTAACCACACACACACACACACACTACAGGAGTAGAAAGGCAGATAAACACTGGTAAGCATGAGATAAATATTTACATGGAGAACAAATTACAGATTTCAGAATAAAGAAAACAAAACTGAGGAATTATGTAAAGTCTTATTTTGACAGCTGTTTCGGAACAGCCATGATTTATATAATAAACAATTCATATGAAATATTTTCAGGATATCATATGTGTATGTCAGACTATAAGTTCTGATGAAATTGTTAAAGTTTGGTGTCTCTCCTCAAGAGCAAGGTACACACACACACACACACAACACACACACTCACACAGATAAATAGATAGATATGTATGTGTGTAAGTATGATTGTATATGTGTGTGCATACATGTAGGTGTATTGTGTGTATGTATATATGCATATATAAATCATCATCATCATCATCATCATCATTTAGCATCCGTTTTCCATGCTAGCATGGGTTGGACGGTTCAACTGGGGTCTGTGAAGCCGGAAGGCTGCATCAGGCCCAGTCAGATCTGGCAGTGTTTCTACGGCTGGATGCCCTTCCTAACGCCAAATATACATATATATCATCACCAGCACCATCCTGTCTTTATCTTTGTAATTGTATGTTGAGATGAGTTGAATGGGTCTTTTCCCACACAACACCATCCACCTCATGCCATCCTTCATTATTCCTTTCATAAAGTTCAGTATCCTATGACTAATCTTCACTACTTCTTCTTTCGTCATCAGTAGGCTTCTATTTCAATCACTTAGTCCATCAATCCCTTTCAAAATGTGACCTCGTGTGTACCGTTAGCGATTTTTTTCCCTCTGTCTTCCCTTCTCTGGATCTTTCCTTCTCCTATGTTTCCGACGAAGAGCTCCGCTCGAAATGTTAAACCCTCCTTCTTCCCTTCCTTCCTGTGCATCCAATAATACTATATTTGTTCCACGTCCACGCGTTGTGTTTTTTTGTGTTTTCTTGTTTGGATTAACTTTATATATATATATATATATATATATATGACCAGCTAAGTGAAATTAACTTACAACCTGTCATTCATATTTATATTTTTTAAGCGTTGATTCGTAACCCTAAATCCCGTTTCTCTATTATTTATTTCGCCATCTTGTATACATGGCTTCCTGTCTGTCATGCATTTTAAATTCCTCCTTTAATTTCAGTGTCATCCCGTTATTATTCCATTCCCAGAATTCACTACAAAATATTTTCTCTCTCTCCTATTTATATTATGTTCTCCTCGATTCCCAAAGTTTCTAGATGTTCAGTAATTTCTGTTGCAGAAAATTCCCTACGTATTAACTTAAAACCTGTTGTTCCTTCATTGTTATTCCTTTCCCCAAAAATTCCCTACAAAATATTTTCTCTCTCTCTTATTTATATTACGTTCTACTCGAACCCCGAAGTTTCTAGATGTTCAGTAATTTCTGTTGCAGAAAATCCCCTACGAATTAAACCTGTTGTTCCTTAGCTCTCTCTCTCTCTCTTTCTTCCCCCTCTCTCTTTCCTCATGCTGCCACCTGATAATCCCCCCCCCCCAATCCCTAACTCTTTATAAAGCAGTGTTCGATTTATCTCGTCCCTCTTCTCGATTCTACATCTTGCTGACAAAACACTGACTCCAAAAAATGACCAGCTAAGCGAAATTAACTTACAACCTGTCATTCATATTCATATTTTTTAAGCGTTGATTCGTAACCCTAAATCCCGTTTCTCTATTATTTATTTCGCCATCTTGTATACATGGCTTCCTGTCTGCCATGCATTTTAAATTCCTCCTTTAATTTCAGTGTCATCCCGTTATTATTCCATTCCCAGAATTCACTACAAAATATTCTCTCTCTCTCCTATTTATATTATGTTCTCCTCGATTCCCAAAGTTTCTAGATGTTCAGTAATTTCTGTTGCAGAAATTCCCCTACGAATTAACTTAAACCTGTTGTTCCTTTGAGGTGACCCCGCCCTCCCACCCCTCCACCAGAACCGGAAGTTTCTTTTTTCTACCTTTCTTGACTCCCCCCCCACCCCTATGTAGGTTTATTGTGATCATATAGCGCAAAAACTGTGAAATGTATGCAGGTTGTAGTCTAGAGTCTCAGTATGAAATCTGGCAAATGCAAGCTTTCTTTTCAGGTACATGACACTGCTGTCCCTCATCCCAGGGTCTCAGAGGCCCACACCTCCCACACCCTCAGAGTTGGCACACTCAATGTTGGCACATTGAAAGGTAGGTCTGGAGAGATTGTTGAGCTGCTTGAACGGAGGCGTGTGGATTTATGCTGCATCCAGGAAGTAAGGTGGAGAGGAGGCTCCGCTAGGCTACTCACAGGCAAGGAACACAGGTACAAGATTTTCTGGGCAGGGAACACTGACGGGGTCGGGGGCGTGGGTATACTTCTTGCAGAGAAATGGGTAGATAAGGTAATCGAGGTAGTCAGAGTAAGTGATAGAGTACTTAAGATTAGATTAGTGCTTCACCATAGGTCAGCTACTATCATCTCGGCATATGCCCCTCAACCAGGGCTACCGGAAGGACAAAAAGACCAATTCTATGACACCCTATTGCGGACTACCTCGTTGACAAATGACAGTGACCTTCTCTTCGTGGCAGGTGATTTCAATGGACATGTTGGACGGCATGTCGGGGGCTTCCATGGCGTGCATGGAGGCTACGGTTTTGGCTCTCGTAATGAGGAGGGAACCAGGCTGCTGGAGTTCTGCGATGCAAATGACCTTATGGTCTGCAATACCAACTTCAGGAAACCCACCTCTCACCTAGTCACCTACCGTTCTGGCAGACACACTAGCCAGATTGACTACATCCTTGCCAGAAAAAGGGAAAGAGGGCTGCTTATAAATGCCAAAACCTTTCCAGGCGAAGAATGTACTCCTCAACATAGATTAGTAGTTAGCGACTTCAGGATCAGAGCTAAATGGTTGCCCAGAAGAAGACCTGCTTGGAGGAGAAGGGTCTGGAAGCTTAAAGATCCTGCAAATGGACAGAGATTTAGAGACATACTACTCGAAGCCTTTGACGAAATAGAAGGGGATATAGCTTCACTTAATGTGGAAAGCAACTGGAGATTTCTACGGGACAACCTGCTGACAGCCACTGACCAGATCTGTGGATGGAGCAAAGTACCGTCTCGACCCAGAGTAACATGGTGGTGGAACACTGTGGTTGACAGGGCTATTAGACAAAAGAGACAGGCTTGGAAGGACTGGAAGAACGGTGGTAGCAGGGAATTGTATCAGACAACCAGAAGGGAAGCTAGGAGACAGGTTTATTTAGCCAGAGGGGAAGCGGATAAGAAAAAATTTGCCAATGTTCTGAGCCGTGAGGATGAAAGACTTGAGGTATTTCGTGTTGCAAGACAGTGTGTGAGAGAGAATCGTGATGTGGTAGGAGAGAAGTGTGTTCGCATGGATGATGGTTCACTTGCGCTGAATGAGGATGCAAAGAGAGAGGTTTGGAGATGCCACTATGAAAGGTTGCTGAATAAAGAAAATGAATGGGATAAAGAGAGTCTGCCGAATGTTGACCCAACAGAGGGACCAGCTATCCGAGTTGATAGTTCCGTGGTAGCTAAGGCAATTAGAAGCATGAAGACAGGGAAAGCCCCAGGCCCATCAGGAATTACTGCAGAGATGCTCAAAATATCTGGCAGTGTCGGCTATAACCTAGTCACCCATATAGTCAACCAGGTGATACACGAAGGAGTCATACCCAATGACTGGTGCAGCAGCATACTAGACAACTGCTACAAAGGTAAAGGTGATGCCCTAGATACAAATAATTACAGAGGTATCAAGCTGTTGGATCAAGTAATGAAGGTTACGGAGAGGGTCATAGCCCAACTAATTAGAGAGAGAGTTAGTTTAGATGAGATGCAGTTTGGGTTCGTGCCAGGGAAAAGTACCACTGATGCTATATTCCTGGTAAGGCAGCTGCAGGAGAAATACCTAGCCAAAGATAAGCCCCTGTACCTGGCTTTCATGACATGGAGAAAGCTTTGATAGGGTCCCCCGATCCCTATCTGGTGGTCAATGAGGAAACTAGGGATAGATGAATGGCTGGTGAGGACTGTGCAAGCCATGTACAGAGATGCCGTAAGTAAGGTTAGGGTTGGCAACATGTACACAGAAGAATTCAAAGTAGAGGTTGGGGTCCACCAGGGTTCAGTACTCAGCCCCCTCCTATTTATCATAGTACTCCAGGCAATTACGGAGGAATTCAAGACAGGCTGTCCCTGGGAGCTCCTCTACGCTGACGACCTTGCTCTTATTGCTGAGTCACCATCAGAACTGGAGGAGAAGTTCCAGGTGTGGAAGGAGGGTTTAGAATCGAGGGGCCTTAGAGTCAACCTAGCTAAAACCAAAGTACTAATAAGTAGGAAGGTAAACAATCCACAAATGTCTTCAGGAAGATGGCCCTGCTCGATCTGTAGAAAAGGTGTAGGTAGAAACTCTATAAGATGTACCCAGTGTAAGCTATGGACACATAAGAGGTGCAGCAATGTCAAAGGTAGGCTAACTGGGAAGATAGTTTTTGTATGTGGCAGATGCTCGGGAGCATTAACCTCCGAAAATCTGCAGAAAAAAACTTCCGTCACTTTCCAGGGGGAAAAACTAGAAGTAGTTGATAGCTTCCGTTATCTAGGTGACCAAGTCAGTAGTGGGGGTGGGTGCGCTGAAAGTGTAACTGCTAGAATAAGAATAGCCTGGGCAAAGTTTAGGGAGCTCTTACCTCTGCTGGTGACTAAAGGCCTCTCGCTCAGAGTAAAAGGCAGACTGTATGATGCGTGTGTACGAACAGCCATGCTACATGGCAGTGAAACATGGGCCGTGACTGCTGAGGACATGCGTAAGCTCGTGAGGAATGAAGCCAGTATGCTCCGATGGATGTGTAATGTCAGTGTACATACTCGACAGAGCGTTAGCACCTTGAGAGAAATGTTGTACCTAAGAAGCATCAGTTGTGTACAAGAGAGACGATTGCGCTGGTATGGCCATGTGGCGAGAATGGATGAAGATAGGTGTGTGAGAAAGTGCCAATCCCTAGCAGTTGAGGGAACCCGTGGAAGAGGTAGACCCAGGAAAACCTGGGACGAGGTGGTGAAGCACGACCTTCGAACTTTAGGCCTCACTGAGGAAATGACCAGCGACCGAGACCTTTGGAAATATTCTGTACGTGAGAAGACCAGGCAGGACAAGTGAGCCCAGCCCGCTTATGAATGCCTTTCCTCCCTTGGACACAAAGACCTGTTGAGGCAAGCGAAGTCGATATAGAACCTCATCCGACGACAGACACCCATGCCAAGCCCCTCTGCTTGCGAAGACATGTTGGGGCAAGCGAAATCGAAACCGAATTGAACCAGCCAGGATCCCTGGTCTGGTGGTACGTAAAAAGCACTATCCGACTCGTGGCTGATGCCAGCACCGCCTCGACTGGCTTCCGTGCCGGTGGCACATAAAATACACCAATCCGACCGTGGCCGTCGCCAGCCTCGCCGGCACCTGTGCAGGTGGCACGTAAAAAGCACCCACTACACTCACGGAGTGGTTGGCGTTAGGAAGGGCATCCAGCTGTAGAAACACTGCCAGATAAGACTGGAGCCTGGTGCAGCCTTCTGGCTTCCCAGAAGCCCGGTCGAACCGTCCAACCCATGCTAGCATGGAGAACGGACGGTAAACGATGATGATGATGATGATGATGATTATATATAATATATATATATAATATATATATATATATATATATATATAATATATATATATATATATTTATATATATATATATATATTTATATATATATATATATATTATATATATATATATATATTACATATAATAAATAATATATATATATATATATATATAATATATATATATATAAAAATATATATATATATATATATATATATATATATATATATTTATATATATATATATATATATTATATATATATAATATATATATATATATAATATATATAAATAATATATATATATATATATATATATATATATATATATATAACACTACCGTCAGAAATTAATTAGCACCCTTGATTTGCTCACCATAAAGCATGGTGGGGTGGTCTGATGGTGTGAGGGGCGTTCAGCTACAGTGGTGTTGGGCGGCTCTATGCCGTCGAAGGCAACATCAACGCAGCAAAGTATGTTGAGATAGTACGGGATACCTCTTTGGTGGCGAGGAGTACGTGCTGGCCAGTCACCTGACCTGAACCCTATTGAGAACCTCTGGAGTCGATTGGGTAGGGATTTGAATGTGCAGCAATACAGGAACCGACACGAGCTGTTTGGGGCACTTCTTGCTGCATGAGGAGCCATCCCTGCACAGTACCTGCAGGCACTCATAGACAGCATGCCGACCCGCGTAGCAGCTGTCATTGCTGCCAAAGGAGGAGCAACAAGATATTGACTAAATTTCACGATTATTAACAATTATGTGGTGTGCTGGGTTATGTTTTAATAAATATTTGATTAAAAACGAGTTCGTTTCTGATAATAAGTTAATTAAATTAAGAAAATGTAAGAAAATGTAGAAATTTGAGAAGTGCTAATTAATTTCCGACGCAAGTGTATATATATATATAAAAATATATATATATATATATATATATATATATATATAGTATTAATAGTAAGAGATGGATTTCATATTAGACTTTCAAGTGCTACTGGTAACATGTAATCCAGTACAACCTGTTGCATGATTGGGTCGTCGGTGACTAAACCGGCAACCCCACAAAGCTTGCTTGGTGAGGAGGGTGTTTACTGGACACCCTGCGGGATGAAAAACAAAACCTGTTAAAGGGCAGAGGAACTCTTGAGAGTCAACGGCCATCCAATAAATGTCTTAAGGTTGTATCATGCGCAGGGACATAGAAATAATCGGACTGAATACCCGATCGCGCGGTTAAGCTATTTGGAGTGAAGGACTCCTAGACTTTGTTAGGGTATCCTTCTAGGAGAAGGTAACTCAGGTAACTGGGATAACTCCGACATAAAACCTGCGGCTCAGTGGTTACCGATGATTTTGACTTGTTCTTCTTTTCGGATTATGGCTGATGTTGCTTAGTGAGTGGGATTGACTCAGTGCACAGCCTTTCCTCACTTTAAAAAAAAATCTTCTTGCACAGGCATTGCATGATAACAACATTGACTAAGCTTCGTGCAATGGCCATATTCAATAACAAGGGGAGCAGCCACCATATATATATATATATATATATATATATATATATATATGTATATCATCATCATCATACACACACACATATACCTACGAAGTGGTGTTTGTGTATGCACGTGTTTGTTATACCTGATCTCGTTTACCTAACATATGACAAGCATATATCTCACTACACTTCGAGCCTAAAGATGTGCTGAGCACTTTTATGCTTCCAGACTAAAACAAAACAAAACAAAAGAGACAGACAGATAAATATAATAAAGAGACTCTACACATATGTATTAAACAGAGCTTTGTAAACATAAAGCTGAAATATAAAAAAGCCCAAAGAATAGACTGACAAGACTTCATGTCACAGTAAATTTATATTCATACTTCTCTCAAGTTAATTACAAAAATTCATTTGTTCATTTCTATAGTTTGTTGTCTGTTTCAATAGTAAGTCATCATCCACTTAACTCAATACAAAGTCACATTTGCTTTGCTTATAGTGAACATAATAAAATATCAGATGTTAATTAGATATGTATCTCTTTACTCTTTTACTTGTTTCAGTCATTTGACTGCGGCCATGCTGGAGCACCGCCTTTAGTCGAACAGATCGACCCCGGGACTTATTCTTTGTAAGCCCAGTACTTATTCTATCGGTCTCTTTTGCCGAACCGCTAAGTGACGGGGACGTAAACACACCAGCATCGGTTGTCAAGCAATGCTAGGGGGACAAACACAGACACACATACACACACACACACACACACATATATATATATACATATATACGACAGGCTTCTTTCAGTTTCCGTCTACCAAATCCACTCACAAGGCATTGGTCGGCCCGGGCTATAGCAGAAGACACTTGCTCAAGATGCCATGCAGTGGGACTGAACCCGGAACCATGTGGTTGGTTAGCAAGCTACTTACCACACAGCCACTCCTATGCCTATAGGTACTTACCACACAGCCACTCCTATGCCTATGGGTACTTACCACACAGCCACTCCTGCGCCTATGAGAATATATTATATGAGAATATATTATAAATTTAAAGGTATTATTTCTATTATAAGCATTATTAAAGATACCTTGTTATTTTTCCACATTAGCAGAAGAAATTTAACTCTACCCTGTGCAGAGCTAAGTCAATGATGTCTGGTTATTGGAAAAGTAACAGATTTATCAGCTGAAGCAAATTGTTAATTTGAGAATGGAGTAAATAGGTACTTATTTTGGTCTTATTAATTATGTTGTTGCTTGGCAAGTAACGAGTTCATGGCTCAAATCTCATCAGAAAGTTTGTTGCTGATTTTTTGTATTTTAAATTGGTATTTACAAAGATATAACGCTAATGTTCTCATTAAAAACCTTACCAGGTAATATATACAGACACACATATACACACATACATTTATATGTATGTGTGTATATATATATATCACAACTACAATTTCCATTTGATATTTATTTTGAAGTACATCAACATCAAAATAAATATCAAATGGAAATTGTAGTTGTGATACCTGTGCCGGTGGTATGTAAAAAGCACCATCCAAATGTGGTTGATGCCAGCGCTGCCTTGACTGGCTTTCATGCCAGTGGCACATAAAAAGCACCAACTGATCATGGCCATTGCCAGCCTCCCCTGGCACCTGTGCTGGTGGCACGTAAAAAGCACCCACTACACTCACGGAGTGGTTGGCATTAGGAAGGGCAACCAGCTGTAGAAACACTGCCAGATCAGATTGGAGCCTGGTGCAGCCTCCTGGCTTCTGAAACCCCGGTTGAACTGTCCAACCCATGCTAGCATGGAAAACGGACGTTAAACGATAATGATGATGATATGTATGTATGTATGTATGTGCGTGTGTATGTTATTTTTGATATTTTCATCCTCTATCTTTCCATGATCTTTGCTAAGTAGCAAATGAATGGATCAATAATTAAGAAGCTCACTTTGCAATGACGTGGTCTTAGGTTCAGTTCCAATGCACAGCACCTTGAGCAAGTGTCTTCTTCTATGGCCCTGGGCCAACCAATGGCTCATGAGTGAATTCGATAGGTGGAAACTGTGTGCAACCGTCTTATACATGTATACATGTGTGTGTATGCGGTATGTGTGTGTGTGTATGCGGTATGTGTGTGTGTGTGTCGGTGTCTATGTCACTAACATCATCACTGATGCGGTCATAAGTTTATCCATTCAGTTCCGGAACCAAGTGATGATTTGTGTTCTTGAGCAAAACACTTAATTTCACAGCTGTTCCAAACCACCCGGTAAAAATGATTAAATGCCATCACTAACAAACAATACATTTACATATCGATACTACTACTACTACTACTACTACTACTACTACAACTACTACTACTACTACAACTACTACTACTACTACTACAACTACTACTACTACTACTACTACTACAACTACTACTACTACTACTACTACAACTACTACTACTACAACTACTACTACTACAACTACTACTACTACTACTACTACAACTACTACTACTACTACTAACAACTACTACTACTACTACTACAACTACTACTACTACAACAACACTACTACTACTACTACTACTACTACAACTACTACTACTACTACAACAACTACTACAACTACTACTACAACTACTACTACTACAACTACTACTACTACAACTACTACTACTACTACAACTACTACTACAACTACTACTACTACTACTACAACTACTACTACTACTACTACTACTACAACTACTACTACTACTACTACTACAACTACTACTACTACTACAACTACTACTACTACTACTACTACTACTACAACTACTACTACAACTACTACTACTACAACTACTACTACTACTACTACTACTACTACAACTACTACTACTACTACTACAACTACTACTACTACTACCACTACCACCACCAACACCACCACCACCACTACTACATTGTCGTCATTATCATTATCATTTTAGTGTCCACTTTTCTCTGCTTACCTGGATGAACTGGAATTCACTGATGCAAATTCTCTACAGGTGGGTGTCCTTCCTGCCACCAACCCCACTGGTTTCCAAGCAACATACTATTTCCCCACAACCAGATGTGTTTCAGTGGAAGATTAGTAATGAATGACACCACTTGTATGCCAGTGACAATAATTTACAGCCATCATGGATTGTCATGGACAATGAAACACTAACTAACGCATGCGCGCGCACACACACACACACATCATCATCATCATCATCATATCATCGTTTAACGTCCCTTTCCATGCTAGCATGGGTTGGACGGTTCAAATGGGTCTGGGGAGCCCGAAGGCTGCACCAGGCCAGTCAATCTGCCAGTGTTTCTACCGGGATGCCCTTCCTAACGCCAACCACTCCGAGAGTGTAGTGGGTGATTTTATGTGCCACCGACACAGGTGCCAGACGAGGCTGGCGAACGGCCACGCTCGGATGGTGTTTTTATGTGCCACTGACACAGGTGCCAGACGAGGCTGGCAGACGGCCACGCTCGGATGGTGTTTTTTTTTATGTGCCACCGACACAGGTGCCAGACAAGGCTGGCGAACGGCCACGATCGGATGGTGTTTGTTACGTGCCCACAGCACGGAGGCCAGTTGATGCGGTACTGGCTACAGCCATGTTCGGATAGTTTTCGTATGTGCCACCGGCACTGGTACCACAAAGATACAAATTCCATTAAATATATGTGTGTGTGAGTATGGATGTGCTCCAGTCCACTCAGCTGGCAAAAAGGAGCAATCCTGTGACAGACCAGTGTCCCATTCAGGTGGGGAATTTCTACACCATGGAAACCAGTCCTTCTAAGTTAGCATGACTCAAGAAGGTACCCTTTACTTTTTTGTGGAGATGTGTAGTTTAGTGGTTAGGGTATTAGACACATGATCATAAGATTGTGGTTTCGATTCCTGGACCAGGCAATGCATTGTGTTCTTGAGCAAAACACTTTATTTCATGCTGCTCCAGTCCACTCAGCTGGTAAAAAAAAATAAGTGAGCCTACGACAGACTGGTGTCCCATCCAGGTGTGGAATATACACGCCATGAAACTGGGAAACTGTCCCTGTGAATCAGCATGACTAGGGAAGCTAACTTTACATTTTACCTTGCATAGATGCGAGGCATTGAGATGCCACTCCTGTCTAAAGTAGAAGCTGCAGATATCACTCTCTTTACTATTTACTCTTTTACTTGTTTCAGTCATTTGACTGCAGCCATGCTGGAGCACCGCCTTTAATTGAGCAAATCGACCCCGGGACTTATTCTTTGTAAGCCCAGTACTTATTCTATCGGTCTCTTTTTGCCGAACCGCTAAGTAACGGGGACATAAACACACCAGCATCGGTTGTCAAGCAATGCTAGGGGGACAAACACAGACACACAAACACACACACATACATATATATATATATATATACATATATACGACAGGCTTCTTTCAGTTTCCGCCTACCAAATCCACTCACAAGGCATTGGTCGGCTCGGGGCTATAGCAGAAGACACTTGCCCAAGATGCCACGCAGTGGGACTGAACCCGGAACCATGTGGTTGGTTAGCAAGCTACATACCACACAGCCACTCCTGCGTCTAAAACAGTGTACTGTGGATGCAATTTCTGTAAACTGCAATCTTGAAGTCAGCAGTTACTTTTACTGTTATCCTAGACTCTTGTAAGTCTACCTGGCTTGTACTGGATCAGTTCTTTTAATGCATCTGTTTGTCTAAGATGCTAGAAAAGGATTGTCTGTGATAGGAGAGCCAAGATATATAAACTTGTGGACTATCTCTAGCTCCAAGTCGTTAATAGTGAGAATATGGGAGTAAGCACTTTAGTCTTCTTCAAGCTGATGGTCAAGCCATCATCTTGACAGGAGCTTGTGAGACTGTTCATGAGCATGAACAGTCTCACAACATTTGCTCTGCTAAGTGTGTCACGAGTGCCACATCACCAGTGAATAGAATGTCTCTAATGAGTACTTTGCATACTTTAGTCAGTCAAGAAAGGCTTAGAAGTTTTCCGTTTTGATCTTGTGTGGAGATAAATGCCATCAGTTGATGTTCCAAAAGCATGTTTCAACATGATGCCAAATATTGTGGGAGCAAGAAAGCAGCCCTATTTCACTCCACTGTGAACACTAAATGATGCCTTTCATGTCTGTGTGGAATGACCAAGCAATCCTTAGTAATAATGGAGGGCATCCAATCTTCACAACAAATTTAAACAGGATGTCTCTGCTCCCGAGATCAAAGGCTTTTGTGAGGTCAAAGAAAATGAAGTAGAGTGATTGTCTTTGCTTTCTGCTATATTCTTGTAATTGTCATAGGGAGAAGATCATGTCAATTGTAGAATATTCTGACCTGAAGTTGTGCTCAGACTGAGAGTATAGACTTGACAGCAATTTTTTTACGATTTATTATGGATGTATGTGTACACACACACACACAAAATTATTTATAACTTTATGTGAAGTTCTTTGACAAGACCAATGTTCCAAAAAAAAACAATTATTTCACGTTCATGAAATGTCAAATATATAAATATGTACATATATAAATATGTACATATATATATATATATATACACATAGGGGGAGAGTTCATGAAAAAAACAAAAGACGAAGACAGGTGGTGTACAAAACAAACAGATGTATTAGTATAACGCTCAGGAATAGAAAAAGGCTTTTATGTTTCGAGCCTACGCTCTTCTACAGAAAGGGACACAGAGCAAAACACGGAGAGAAACAAGGAGAGAAAAAAAATGTCTGTAGTGGCTACTGATCTATCATGGTGATATATATATATATACATACACACACATATATATTGAGGGAAAATAAGAAGAAAATGGAGAATAAATGGATGCAATTACTGATTTATTTGCATGTTATAAAAAGTTGGGTTTTTTTTTTGAAAAAACGATAAAATGATTACATAAACTGTGTTAGTTCTTTTTTAACCCTGACAAAGTCCTACCACAATATAGCTTGAATGTAGCAACTTCTTGGCATTAAACAAGATGCATGGAGATTCCCATCAGCTAGATGATACGACTGAAACAAATATGTAAGTTCTTTTTCTGTTTTCATCTTAATTCATTTTTCTTTGAGCTTTCAACTTCCACTCAACTAATTCATTTGCAATGTTTTTTTTTTCAAAAAGAAAATCATCTTTTTATAACATGCAAATCAATTAGTAATTACTTCCATCTATTCTTCTTCATTTTCTTCTCCTTATTTTCCCTCAATATTGATAATTTCAATAATCCTAAGCGTATACCAATGACTTTCCCATTACATGATACAGATTAAACCAGTGGAATACCTTGGATCATATAATCCCTAATGAGGTTTTAACTCCCTTGAATTAACTATATATATATACATACAAACATACATACGTACATTCATACATACATACATACATACATACATACATACATATATATATATATTATATATATATATATATAACAAAATCTGCTTCATCTCATTTTGTTTGATGACATTTATTGAACTCTGTTTAATGAATTAGTTCTTATAATGATCATATGCTTATATATATATATATATATATATAATATATATATAATATATATATATATATATATATACATATATATATACATACAAACATACATACGTACATTCATACATACATACATACATTACATACATATATATATTATATATATATATATATATATATATATATAATATATATATATATATATGTATGTAATGTATGTATGTATGTATGAATGTACGTATGTATGTTTGTATGTATATATATATGTATATATATATATCTTTATATAATATATATATATATTATATATATAATATATATATATATAAGCATATGATCATTATAAGAACTAATTCATTAAACAGAGTTCAATAAATGTCATCAAACAAAATGAGATGAAGCAGATTTTGTTGTTAATGATGGATTATTCATTTATTCAATTATCACCGACAGCTGTTTCTGTCAAAAAGACCATGATATCATCAAGGAAATAATGCATATTATTATCATATAATGTCTTTTTTGTACTCATCAGTGGACTGTAATTAAAACAGTGAGATGTTTTAAATTTATTGCCTTCAGTTTTTTTCTTTGTTATCATGATATTAATATTTACTTCATTAGACTCACAAAATGTAATTCAAGACAAAGGCTTAAAAGTGCAACTTTTATATTTCTATATGGCACAGGAGAGGCTGTGTGGTAAGTAGCTTGCTTACCAATCACATGGTTCCGGGTTCAGTCCCACTGCGTGGCATCTTGGGCAAGTGTCTTCTGCTATAGCCCCGAGCCGACCAATGCCTTGTGAGTGGATTTGGTAGGTGGAAACTGAAAGAAGCCTGTCGTATATATGTATATATATATATATATGTATGTGTATGTATATGTTTGTGTGTCTGTGTTTGTCCCCCTAGCATTGCTTGACAACCGATGCTGGTGTGTTTATGTCCCCGTTACTTAGCGGTTCGGCAAAAGAGAGCGATAGAATAAGTACTGGGCTTACAAAGAATAAGTCTTGGGGTCGATCTGCTCGACTAAAAGTGGTGCTCCAGCATGACCACAGTCAAATGACTGAAACAAGTAAAAAAAAGAAAAACATACTCTTTTATTCTTTTACTTGTTTCAGTGGCCATGCTGCAGCACCGCCTTTAGTTGAGCAAATTGACCTCAACACTTATTCTTTGTAAGCCTGGTACTTATTCTATCGGTCTATTTTGCCAATCCACTAAGTTATGGGGACGTAAACACACCAGAATCGGTTGTCAAATGATGTTAGGGGGACAAATACAGACACACAAACATATACACACATACATACATACAAACACACACATATATATATATACACACACATATATATATGACGGGCTTCTTTCAGTTTCCGTCTACCAAATCCACTCACAAGGCTGTGGTCGGCCCGAGGCTATAGTAGAAGACACTTGCCCAAGGTGCCATGCAGTGGGACTGAACCCGGAACCATGTGGTTGGTAAGCAAGTTACTCACCACACAGCCACTCCTACGCCTATATATATATGGTTTTATATATATATATATATATATATAGTTCAAATTTAAAGAAAACACAAGATGAAGGCAGGTGTATTAGTTTGATACTCAAGAAGAATGAAAAAGTCTTTGATGTTTCAAGCATACACACTTTCATAGAAAGGGATGAGAGGTATGTTACTCATAAAAAATGAAGGAATTGTTCTTTAGATTATTTATATATCCATTTGTGGCCGTTGCCAGCACTGCCCCGACTGGCCTTGTGCTGGTGGCACGTAAAAAGCACCCACTACACTCATGGAGTGGTTGGCATTAGGAAGGGCATCCAGCCGTAGAAATATTGCCAGATCAAACTGGGCCTGGTGCAGCCTTCTGGCTTCCCAGACCCCAGTTGAACCGTCCAACCCATGCCAGCATGGAAAGCGGATGCTAAACGATGATGATGATGATGATGATGTACAGAAAGTCTTCAGATTTTCATAGGAAATGAAATAGAATGAAATAAAATACAATAAAGTAAACTATTAAGAAACTTCCATGTAACACTTTCAACAATGAGTATCCTAGTTACTCAATCAACTGAACTATTTTCTTGAATTATAAGTATGAGACCAACTGCTTATCCTGAGACAACATGTACTCTTAACCTAATCTTCAGGCAGAATTAGCAGTGAAGCTTTATATTATAAGGCTGGCTCTTTAAATAAGAAATATAATACCCCATGCCAGTACCTTTTAAAAGGCACCCATGCCGGGTGCCATGTAAAAAGTACTTGTGCTGGCAACATGGAAATAGCACGCATGCTGGTGCTACATGAAAAGCATCCATGCTGGCACTATGTGAAAAGCATCTATGCCAGTATTATGTAAAAGAGCACATGTACCAGCAACATGTGAAATACACCTATGCTGGTGCCATGTGGAAAAGTACACGCCATACTTTGTAAAGTGGTTGGCATTAGGAAGGGCATCCAGCTGTAGAAATCATGCGAAACAGATGAGTGGAGCCTGGTGCAGCCCTCCAGCTTACCAGCTCCTGTCAAACTGACCAACCCATGCCAGCATGGAAAACAGACATTAAATGATGATGATGATGATGATGAATACATCTGAAATGTTTACATACAGTTTCCATTTACCCAATTTCATTCTCAAAACTTCATCCAATTATAGTAGAATTTATGTTGTTCAACGTGCTGCACAGTGAGATTCAACCTGAAGTCTTGAAGCTGCAAAGCAAACTCAGGCACACTTTTATCACACACACATGCACGCATGCACGCACATACACACAGATAAGCACAGGCACAAGTGCACACGTGAAGGCACATGGTCCAGTGGTTAAGGTGTCTGCGCTCAAAATCATAAGGTTGTGGGTTCAGTTTCTGGACTGCTTTGTATGCTTCATCAAACTGATCCCCACCAGCCTGACCAGCTCCTGTCAAACTCTCCGGCACATACCATCATGGAAAATGGACATTATATAAAGAGGACTAGTTTAGCTGTTTCTCCAAAGATTGGAAAAAATAATGATGAAAATTCTTAATCAATTTCCAAATTTTATTGGATTTTCGTCAGTGGCATCAACACCAATTTGACCAATCCTAGTTAAAACAAGCAGCCCACCTGTTCATATTCTCAATAATTACAATAGCTACAGAAGATTGGAACTACTAAATTGTATACCATAGGATATACTATATCTAACCTATACAGTACCTGTATGTTGTTGTTTGTTCCTTCTCGAGCCATTCCTGGTTCATAAGAACTAATTTCCCAGTGTATAGGTTCTCCATGACTGTTCATCTAGACCCGTCTTAAATGTGTGTCAGGCGGTCACCTATGCTGTTCGGCCACGACCCTACGTAAAGAGCGGTTGTGCGGCGGATGCCGGCGGGCGAGCGATTGAAGGCGGGCAAACGCATGCGTCAAAAGGGACGTGTGTCCTTCTGCTAGGTGCAGAAAGAAAGAGTAAGAGAAAGTTGTGGCAAAAGAATCAGAAGAAGTTTACCATTACCTTCTGCTGGAGCCACATGGAGCTTAGGTGTATCACTCATAAACACACACATCACCCGGTGTAAGATTCGAACAAGCAGTCTCTCGACCACAAGTCCACTGCTCTAACCACAAGGCCATGTGCCTCCAAATAGTATAGCACTGTAGAAACAAGGCTAATTCAGCTGTTTTTATGTAGATTGAAAAAATGATGAACAACAACATGTGTGCTTGTGTGTGTGTGTGTGTGTGTGTGTGTTACTGTCTTTTTGCTTTCACTTCATGCAATACTTATTTCCTTCAGTTTCAATCTTATGTAAAAAAAGAAAAAAAAATGTCCAGTGGGGAAATATTGCCTTTCTTGGAAAGAAGTGAGGGTTGGTGGCAGGAAGAGCACCCGGCCATAGAAAATCTGCTTCAACAAATTCCAGCTGACTCATGAAAGCATGGGAATGTGGATATTAAACAGTGATGATGATGATGGAGTTATGATGACATTCTGTACACACACACACACAAACAAACACACACACAAATGCAGGTGTGGCTTCACAACCACATGGTTCTAGGTTCAGTCCCACAGTGTGGTATCTTGGGCAAGTATCTTCTACTAGCCTTGGGTTAACCAAAGCCTTGTGAGTGGATTTGGTACATGGAAACTGAAGGAAGCCTGTCGTATATATATATATATATATATATATATATATATGTATATATATATATATACACACACATATATGTGTGTGTGTGTGTATTTGTGTTGGTGTGTTTATGTTCCTGTAACTTAGCAGTTTGGCAAAAAGAAACCGATAGAATAAGTATCAGGCTTAAAAAAGGAAAATAAATCCTGGGGTTGACTCGTTTGGCTAAAACACTAAAACCTTTCGAGTTGGTGTTGCAGCATGGCCACAGTCAAATGACTGAAAGTAGTAAAAGAATAAAAGCAAATATATATATATATATACACACACATACATATATATATACTATAGGTGCAGGAGTGACTGTATGGTAAATAACTTGCTTACCGACCACATGTTTCCAGGTTCAATCCCACTGCATGGCACCTTGGGCAAGTATCTTCTACTATAGCCTCAAGCCAACCAAAGCCTTGTTGAGTGGATTTGGTAGATAGAAACTGGAAGAAGCCCGTCATATGTGAGTGTATGTGTGTGTGTGGTGTGTGTGTACACTCACCATTGCTTGACAACTAATGTTGGTGTGTTTACATCCCCATAACTTAGCAGTTTGGCAAAAGAGACCGAGAGAATAAGTACTAGGCATACAAAGAATAAGTCCTGAGGTCAATTTGGCCACAGTCAGATGACTGAAAGAAAGAAAAGAATACACGCATGTATATGACAAAACAGGCCGCAGCTCAAAATTCGTCCACTGTATAAAAGTGTAATAAATAATAATAATAATAATAATGCCCTGATGCAGTACCAGGCAATGGCTCTCATGGCTTCTGATCTTAACTGATTGAAAGTGTTATCATGTACATTGTTTTGTCTTGGTATAAAAGATGGGCTACAGCAAATATTCTGCTCAATACCAGAGATTTGCTTGTCAGTTGTTTGACCGTAACCAGTTGAGCATGTCTCTTAGTGGCTGACGATATGTGCATCTCTGATCACGAGCAGAAGTAGTGGCAGAGCATCATAGCCATGTGTTGAGAGGGATTCTTTGGGGTTTGAATAATTCACCTCTGGAAACATGGGTGGTTCTTTCAACATCCTTAAACAACCCTTATTCAGGGACCTTTTGAGCGGGATGGGCTACTCAACCTGAGGAAAATTCTAACTGGGCCCCTCCTGCAAGGTCATGTGCTGTTTATCTTGATATGAGGTCACCATGTCGCGCACATATGGTTGTGATGCATGTGCCTGGTGTACCCTTATCAGACGGGTAGTCATGATGGGTATATTGGGCTTTGTATATTTTACCCCAGTGTCACTTTGATGGCATGAACTGCTCTCTCACTCAATAATAATAATAATAATAAAATGTACCCTAGAAACAATACTGGGTAATTCTTCCGAGGAATTATTGTTTTTATTATAGCATAAAAAACAAACATTAATTCACACACACACACACAGACAAGATAGGGTTAAAGTCAGGATTTACTTTCAGATAAATCAGTTTTCATTCAAAAAGACAAAAGAAAATAAAAGAAAAAGAAATGATTCTATATATGAGAAGGGAGCTTATTACAACAGAATCTAATAGAACTTCATTGTAGTTACCTCCCTTAGATTAAAATTATTTCTCCTTCATTTGGCAAAAATTGCTGACCGAATTGATGACAGTCCTAATTAGGACTATTTTTAGTTAAGTGTATTTGTGTTATGTTACCCTCATTTCAGCAATGATCCAACAGACCAATAATTGAGGATTTCTGGCCGCTAGCACATTTTTTCTTTTATTTTGATTCTATGTATTATTCTTGTAACAGTGACCAGTGTTATTATTGTTGTTGTCGTTGGCTATGAACACTGTTATAATTAATCTTATAATTAATGGAATATGGAATGCATAAGGCAGATTAAAAGAAGAAATATCGAGGGAAACATCCAATATGTTCTTCCTTATTTAAGATGGTGGGGATGTGGTCTTGGGAAAAATTTGGCTGCTATTTCTAGCACGCTGAGTGACTAGGGTCTTTCAGTACCATCTCGACTATCGGGTGTGTTACATTCCAAAACCCCTCCCAATAGGTGAAAATCCGCGAAATAGAAACAGCACTGTACCGTATATATATATATATATTATATATATATATTATATATATATTATATATATATATTTAATTATTTCTATAATTTGTGTAAATTTATCTTTATATATAAAAGAAAGGTTGTGTGCTGTCTGTCTACTCCGATTTAGATTCCTAACTACTCCCACATTTTGCGGTGCAGTTTAACCAAAACCGGGTATCTTATGGTCGTGATTCATATCGAGCCCGTCTGGGTATTAGCGCGCGTCTACGATGAGTCTACGATTTTTAAAATAATTTACCATCATTTTTTTCCATTTTAATGCATTTTTTTAAATAAAGGGAAGTAACTCTCTAGAAATGTCTACGATGAGTCAACGATTTTTAAAAAAATTTACCATAATTTTTTTCCATTTTTAATGCATTTTTTGCTATTTTTTGGCTATAACTCTCTAAAAATGCTTTATAGTTATTTCCCTTACAAACCCGAGCAACGCCGGGCGATACTGCTAGTTTTATTATAAATGCAAAACAACAACATGGCGGAATCGACGTATGCTTAAATAATAAACCGCGATAGGCGAACCGCGAAATGGCGAGGGATTACTGTAGCCCCTAGATGTGACAAGCACTTTATAAGTTGTTATTTAACCCCCAAGCCAGTCTTGAGACTGAGCAAACCTATGACCAAAGGTATTCCAGTCATGACAATCCTGCATTGATATTAGACAGTGTAGCTTAAGAGATTCGAGGAAGATTTTGGCTGCTATTTCATGAACGCCCTCATTGTATCCCAAAGGAAAATGGAACGAATCATGCTTGGACAAGAAAACCAATGCCAAGATTTGATAGCACACGAGAGTCAACGATATTATAAGGCGGCGAGCTGGCAGAAACGTTAGCACGCCGGGCGAAATTCCTAGCGGTATTTCGTCTGCCGCTACGTTCTGAGTTCAAATTCCGCCGAGGTCGACTTTGCCTTTCATCCTTTCGGGGTCGATTAAATAAGTACCAGTTACGCACTGGGGTCGATGTAATCGACTTAATCCGTTTGTCTGTCCTTGTTTAGCCCCTCTGTGTTTAGCCCCTTGTGAGTAGTAAAGAAATAGATATTATAAGAATCATTAAGGAGAACAAATACAGATGAGCTGGCCTCATCATTTGACTGAAGAACAACAGGTGGACAATCATCATCATCATCATCATCATCGTTTAACGTCCGTTCTCCATGCTAGCATGGGTTGGACGGTTCGACCAGGGTTCTGGGAAGCCAGAAGGCTGCACCAGGCTCCAGTCTAATCTGGCAATGTTTCTACAGCTGGATGCCCTTCCTAACGCCAACCACTCCGTGAGTGTAGTGGGTGCTTTTTACGTGCCACCTGCACAGGTGCCAGGCGGGGCTGGCAACGGCCACGGTCAGATTGGTGTATTTTATGTGCCACCGGCACGGAAGCCAGTCGAGGTGGTGCTGGCATCGGCCACGAGTCGGATAGTGCTTTTTACGTACCACCAGACCAGGGATCCTGGCTGGTTCAATTCGATTTCGATTTCGCTTGCCCCAACATGTCTTCACAAGCAAAGGGGTAACGGAATGGACACCAGGACAATGGACAAGATCTAGAGGCTGACCAAAGACATAATGGCAAGATGATCTCACCTGCTACCTGGGACCTACATGGCCATCACTGGCCAGTGATAGACAAGAGTCCAGGGAGGGCTTGTTCCTTCAAGAGTGACGAAACCCTGGATAAGGATAAGGGTTTATTTTTCTTGGAAGGTCAACCAATTAAAGTTCCCTAATTGGTAGGCAATAGATATTGGATCCTTGAGCTGTGGATGACAAATGTAAACACTATCATTGCAGTATAATTGTAGCTTGCAGTTATAATGATTGCATCATTCAGAAGCAATTATGTTATTCAATATAACAATTACGTCATTCATGAGTGAAAAAAGATGCTAGATTACAGAGTGAAGGTGAATGGTTCAGTGGTTAGAGCGTCGAGCATACGATCATGAGGTTGTGAGTTTGAATCCCCAACGGGGCTTCATGTTGTGTTCTTGAGCAAGACACTTTATTTCATGTTGCTCCAGTTCACTCAGCTGTAGAAATGAGTTGCGACGTCACAGGTGCCAAACTGTATCGGCTCCTTTGCCTTTCCCTTGGATAACACTGGTGGTGTAGAGAGGGGAGGCTGGTACGCATGGGCAACTGCTGGTCTTCCGTAAACAACCTTGCCCGGACTTGTGCCTGGAAGAGTAACTTTCTAGGTGCAATCCCACAGTCACTCATGACCGAAGGGGGTCTCAAGATTACAGAGGATGTGATCATGAGCTCCGATTTTATTAGTCCTTATTTGTAGCCCTGAACAAGGCAATTAACTCTGCTTGTTCTAGTTTACCTAATTGAACAAGAAACAAATATCACACCTATAATATTCCCCTATTACTAAATGAGTGAAGGTGTGTGCTTAATGGTTAGGGTATTCAGCTCATGATTGTAAAGTCGTCAGTTCAAAACCCGGCAGTGCATTATGTCCTTGAGCAAGACACTTTCTTTCACATTGCTCCAGTCCACTTAGCAGGCAAAAATGAGTTATACCTATAATTCAAAGGACCAGCTTTGTTACGCTTGAGTCATGCTGAATTTTCTTGAGAACTATATATATTAAGGGTACGTGTGTCCATGGAATTTCAGGAGGTGGGTGTTCCATTGACTAGATCAACTGGAACCCTTGTCATTGTAACCAACAGAGTGTCACTTAGTAGGTCAATAGCAGAGATCCCCAACCACCAGGCCACAGACCAGTACTGTACCAGGGGTCATTTGGTACTGGGCCACACAAACGGAATAAATTCTTAAATTTTATTTCTGTTTTATTGATTATCACAGTTGGCAGATTATCTTTTGCATTATATATGTGCTATATATGTCATAATTAAATTATATATTATGCACTTTATTGTGTTTTTGTTATGTGTATGATACCCCAGATCCCTTGAAAAAATTTCTTGCATCCAGCTGTAGAAACCATGCCAAAATGGATGAAACCTGGGCAGCTCTTCAGGTCCCAACTCCTATGAAAACTGTCCAACCTATGCCAGCATGGAAAACAGACATTACATCATGATCATCATCATCATGGTGGTGGTGGTGGTGGTGGTGGTGGTGGTGGTGGTGGTGATACTGATGATGGTGATGATGGTGATGATGATGATGATGGTGATGATGATGATGATGATGATGATGATGATGATGAAACTAGCCTGTGGTTCAGTACTTCTGGTCTATCGGAAGGAACAGTGTCCATGGGCTTTGTAGGCCTTCCTGAAGAAGAGGTAACGTTGATGCCATTAGGGTTCTTTTGTACCTTACTAAGTCAAAACGTGAGGAAAACATGAGAAAGAAGGAGATTCCAGAGAGCCAATAAAAGAAGACCCATGATAAAGCTGTTCCGACCACAACTATCTCATCCTTTCCTTGCATATTACATATCTAAGTCTGTCTGGTGCGTTCTTCTTTTTCAAGACAGTAGGATATAAATCTGAGTACAATATGACCATTATCTCTAGATCAATTAAGTATAGAGTGTCCCCTTTCTTGGCTCATATATAAATAGCAGTTGTCTATTATAAACACAACCACTCCTCATATTATTTTTAGTAGTCAGCTGAATGAAAGATATTTACTCTGGTGTGTTATGGATGGCAGAAAGTGGAGTGTTAAGCAAATTATTACAAAAATAATAGACATTATTTCCCTCATATTATTGTTTTGCTCCATGTGGGCATGGGTAGAACAAAATTTGCTGGGGCAGTATTTGACAACTGGATACCCTTCCTGTCATCAATCTTTATTCGTTTTTCAAATAAAGAACTTTTATTCCACTGGTTTCCACATAAAACAAACAAATCCAGTGAGCTTTATCATGTATAAGAAATGTACATGATCATACCATTGTCCAAATGGTGTCAACATGAAAATACATGGTAGACACTCATGCACACACATAACACATACACACATGTGTATATGTCTGCTTGTGTGTGAGTGTTTACTTACCATGCTTTTTGACATATATACATATATATATATATATATATATATATATATATATATATATAAATATATATACATACATATATATATATACATTTATAAATACATATATGTATGTGTGTATATATATAATATATATATATATATATATATATATATTTAGCTATTTTATTTATTTATAGTTGCCTAGACGTTTTTATGTGTATGTATAGGGTTATATATATAGGGGTGTGATTTAGTGTATGTAGTTAGATATGGTTATATATAATTAGGTATATGTGTATGGGTGTATATATAGTTTATTATATATTATTATTATTTTTTGTTTTGTTTTATATTTTATATTTTATATTTTATATTTTATATTTAATTGTTGATAGGTTTATTTTAGTTTATATATTGTTTATATATGATTATATATGGATTATATATAGGTTATATATGGATTATATATTTATATTTTTTCGTTCATACTTTAATTATTTTAAAATTATTATTTTTATATTTTAAAATATTGATATTTTAGATTGGAAGTCCACCTGAAGATTGTCGATCAAGACAAGAAACAATTGTAGTGGCGGTTTTTTTGACTATTTATTAAAATTTTATGTATTGATTAAGTCTTTCCTTGTTTGTTTTGCAAAATAGTGGTTTTGTCTCTAATAATATTTTATATATATATATATATATATACACAGTAGATCCCGCTTTATAAATCCACCCACTTAATGTATCCAAAATGGGTTGGCATGGAATTTTTACACATAAGATCTCTCGGTTAATAAATCCAAATCATCGCTTAATAAATCCAATTGTCACTGCTCCTTCCTAAAGTTTCAACAAGTGACAGCAAACAAATGAAGTGCTTTTTGTTTCTGCTCTTAAATACTGACAGGTAGGCTCCAGCAGCCACAGCCAGCCAGCTGTCACGTGGTACACTCCATCATCCAAAAATAGATCAATAAATATGTAGTAGCTGGCAGTGGCTGTTGGACTCTACCCCCACAACCCTGTCATTCAAGTGAAAAAATAGGCTCCAAGACACCTCTTGTCAAAATTATGTGCCCTTCTCATCCATGTATACATCACGTGACAGCTGGTTGGTAGTGGTTGCTGGAGCCTACCTGTCAGTATTTAATGGTGAAAGAAATGACTCATTCATCATTCACACAGAGAGGCAGCCAAACATACAAGTTGTTCAGAATGTTCAAAATGAAAAGAGAGAGGCAGGACAAATCTATGGCAGAAAAGATTCAATTGTTAGAATGTTACAAAGCTCTTGGGAAAACAACTCAGTTGGCAAGCAGCACCGAGATTGGGAATTTCAAGAGGTCTGCTCCAGAATTTGCTAAAGAATGAGGATGACCTTCATGCCAAAGAACATGATAGCTGTTCATCAAAGAGAAAGTGCCAACGAGAGGGAAAAGACCAACAGACAGACCATGCCCTCTACAATTGGCTTTATTTTATTCACTCAATAAATGTCCCTATCAATAGCCCGATGGTAATGCACAAAGCCAGCATCATTGCTCAAGCTGCTGGACCTGATTTTAAGCCATCTGAAGGTTGGTTTTTACCATTGGCAAAAAAAGACATGGAATCTCTTTTATGGTTCTAAAAGGCAAGCATTGTAGTTCACTAGTTCACATTTTTCTCTTTAGAGAACACAAACTAAATATTTCATACATTGCAGGTGATGCAGCTGAATGCAGCTGACGTCAATGGAACCCATCAATTTCATGAGTCAACCATGCAGCTTCTGTTGAAATCGTATTGGCCACAGGACATCTAAAACGCTGATGAAACTGGGATCTTCTTTTGTGCATTACCAGGAAATACATATGTCAAAGAGAGTTGCAGGAAAACTGTGTGGGACTTTAAGACAGCAAAGGGCCATATGACCTTGATGGTAGCCTGCAACATGAATGGAGACAAAGAAAACTTGCTCTTAATCGGAAGGGCCGGTTTGCCAAGATGCTTCAAAAGTGTCAAAACATTTCTGATTCAGTACAACTTTTCAACCAATGCTTGGATGACAGAAAAGATCTATGGAAGATGGTTCAGATCTTGGGATCATCGTTTGCAGGAATCTGGAAGACAAGTGGTGGTCCTACTTCACAATTGTTCTTCTCATGTAGTCATTGATGATCTCAAGAATATCACTTTAAATTTGCTTCCTCCCAACAACATCAGTGCTGCAGCACTGTGACATGGGGATAATCAAGACCTTGAAAGACTACTTTAGACAGGAAATGTGCAAGAAGATCACTGACGTTATGGAAGACACTGAACATGACATTTTTGCCCAAGAAGTTACAAAGCAGATCACCATTTTGGATGCCATGTACACGTTAAGCGTAGCTAGGAAGAAGGTCTCTAGCCAGACAATCAAAGATTGTTGGATCAAAGCTGGTTTTATTTCAGCCAAAGAACCAAATGATGCCACAGATGTTAGTGAAGATTTGTTCCTGCCTTCACCACCTACTGGACTGACCAAAAAGCAATTCTACAACTGATTGTCTGTAGATGATGGTGTTGTTGTTGCTCCGGAGATCATCACTAAAGAAGAAAAACTAGATGAGATCATTCATGACATTTGGCAATCTGAGAAGGAAACCAAAGGAGATGAAGATGGCGATTCCGACATTACTCTTTTACTTGTTTCAGTCATTTGATTGTGGCCATGCTGGAGCACCACCTTTAATCAAGCAAATCAACCCCAGGACTTAGTCTTTGTAAGCCTAGTACTTATTCTATCGGTCTATTTTGCCAAACCGCTAAGTTATGGGGACGTAAACACTCCAGCATCGGTTGTCAAGCGATGTTGGGGGGGGGGGACAAACACAGACAGACAAACACACATATATATACATATATATATGACGGGCTTCTTTCAGCTTCTGTCTACCAAATCCACTCACAATGCTTTGGTCGGCCCGAGGCTATAGTAGAAGACACTTGCCCAAGGTGCCACGCAGTGGGACTGAGCCTGGAACTATGTGGTTGGTAAGCAAGCTACTTACCACACAGCCACTCCTGATGAAAGAGTTCCGGAGCCTCCAACACCAGCTGAAATGAGACACTATCTAAGAACTCAATTAGAAAGTGACTTTGAAAGTTTTGATTTCAGTGACATGAATCTTTATAGAACTCTTAAGGAAAAGAAATCAGTGCAGAGTTGCGAACAAAGCATCCAGCAAAGCAAACAACACTTGAAAAATTTTTCTTTCATGACACTGTTTATAATGTTTTTATTCGTGTATTCACGTATGTATGTATTTTAATAAATACACGTGTTTAATCAGTCGGCGAATTTTGTTCCTTCAGTTAATAAATCCAAAATAGGCAGTCCCAAATGGATTTATAAAGCAGGATCTAATCAAAAATCAAAATCAAAATCAAAATCGATCAACATCAATGGAAATTGTTGCTGTGATACCAGTGCCGGTGGCACGTAAGAGAACCACCCGAATGTGACCGTTGCCAGCGCTGCCCCGACTGGCCTCCGTGCCGGTGACACGTAAAAAGCACCATCTGATCATGGCCGTTGCCAGCCTCGCCTGGCCTCCATGCCGGTGGCACGTAAAAAGCACCCACTACACTCTCAGACTGGTTGGCGTTAGGAAGGGCATCCAGCCGTAGAAACATTGCCAAATCAGACTGGGCCTGGTGCAGCCATCTGGCTTCCCAGACCCCAGTTGAACCGTCCAACCCATGCTAGCATGGAAAGCGGACACTAAACGATGATGATGATGATGATATATATATATATATATTATATATATATATATATATATATATATATATATATATATATATATATATATATAGATAGATAGATAATAGATAGATAGATAGATAGATAGATAGATAGATAGATAGATAGATAGATAGATAGATAGATAGATAGATAGATAGATACTGGCACTCCATCAGCTACAACAACAAGAGTTCCAGTTGATTTGATCAATGGAACAGTCTGCTTGTGAAATTAACATGCAAGTGGCTGAGCACTCCACAAACATGTATACCCTTAATGTAGTTCCCAGGGAGATTCAGCATGACATACAATGTGACAAGGCTAGCCCTTCAAATTACAGGTACTACTCATATTTGCCAGTGAGTGGATGGAGTAATGTGAAATAAAGTGTCTTATACAAGGACACAACACACTGCCAGGAATAGAACACACACCCTTATAATTGCAAGCTGAATTCCCCTAACCACTAAGCCATGCACCCTCACATATACATATGTTTGTATGTATGGATGGATGTATGTATGTATGGATGTATGTGTGTGTGTGTGTGTGTGTGTGTGTGTATATATATATATACACATACACACACATATATACAAATATATGTCTTTTAGTCTTTTACTTGTTTCAGTCATTTGACTGCAGCCATGCTGGAGCACTGCCTTTAGTTGAGCAAATCGACCCCAGGACTTGTTCTTTGTAAGCCTAGTACTTATTCTATCGGTCTCTTTTGCCAAACCACTAAGTTACAGGGATGTAAACACACCAGCATCAGTTGTCAAGTGATGTTGGGGGAACAAACACACACACACACATATACATATATATATATATATATATATATATATATATATATATATATATACACACACACACAAGTCATAATCCGGTCGCGAAATGGGTCGGTCTTGTTGCGTAAAAGAAGGGAAGGCGACACTTCAATAGTAGTAATAGTAGTACTGGTGGCAGTGTAGTAGCAGCAGCAGCAAAAGGAAGAGGCAAAGGAAGGGAGGAATTTCCATGAAAGTCTAGAAGGAGCCCTTAAAGTTCAGCAGTTCTCAATCTGACAAATACACCTTACCCAGTACTGTGGAATGTTTATGCCCCTGCCTACCTCATTATTAATGAGAAAACAAAACAACATTTGTGAGGTATATTTGCCATCTCAATATGGCTAACCACTAAGGGTGGGTGTTACTGTAGCTTGTAGCCCCAGGAGACCATCGTTTCCAGCTGGAGATGGCAAATATACCTCACATTGTCGTGCAGTTACTGTTTATACCTCTTTCAGAGATTTATTATTGAAAACAACAGCAGGAGTGGCTGTGTGGTAAGTAGCTTGCTTACCAACCACATGGTTCCGGGTTCAGTCCCACTGTGTGGCATCTTGGGCAAGTGTCTTCTGCTATGGCCCCGGGCCGACCAATGCCTTGAGAGTGGATTTGGTAGACGGAAACTGAAAGAAGCCTGTCGTATATATGTATATATATATATATATATGTGTGTGTGTTTGTGTGTCTGTGTTTGTCCCCCTAGCATTGCTTGACAACCGATGCTGGTGTGTTTACGTCCCCCGTCACTTAGCGGTTCGGCAAAATAGACCGACAGAATAAGTACTGGGCTTACAAAGAATAAGTCCCGGGGTCGATTTACTCGACTAAAGGTGGTGCTCCAGCATGGCCGCAGTCAAATGACTGAAACAAGTAAAAAAGAGAGTAAAGAGTATTTGCATTCACACAATTTGTCTTTCATCTCCATGGTTTTAGGGCAAACTTAAAAAGCTTCAAACCATCTTAACTTTTCTTAAAAATATGGCAGGTTCTTTTTTTTTTGGCCCATTTTTCAATCTAAGGCCACACACTATGTGAAACTGGTAATAATTGATAAACATTTCCTTATTAACTTTGAAGTAAATTATACCGATAACAGCATTTTAAATCTGTATATATAGTTAATTATTAGCATTAATGACAAGCAAAATGTCTAAAAATAAGTTGTCATCATCATCGTTTTAACGTCCACTTTTCCATGTTTGCATGAGTTGGATGGAATTTGCTGGAATGGATTTACTATGGGTGGACCCCCTTCCCGTTGCCAGCCCTCACCTGCTTCAAAGTAAGGTAATATTTCCCCATGACTAGAGATGTGGCAGTGACATATGTTTACAAATATCATGTGATGTCAAAGCAGGAGACAGTAACACACATGTGTGTGTACACACACACAATATGTGAGTGTGATGGGCTTTAAGTTTCCATCTACCAAATCTACTCACAAGGCTTTGGTTGGCCTTGGGCCAGAATAGAAGATAATTGCCCAAAGTGTCATGCAGTAGGACTGAACCTGAAACCATGTGGTTCAGAAGAAAACTTCTTGCACTGCCATACCTGCAGCTTGTAATCCTTTTAATCTGTGTATAGTAAATTATTAATTTGATAATTATTGTAGACATGCACGCTCTGTCTTAAAAATCTGTTCAGTTATATTATTTGTTTATTCTTCTTAAATACTTACCACATTGCTTTTGTGTCTAATACTTAATTTAAGAGAATATTTTTTAATTGTTTTATAAACTTCCACACACAGTAGTCACGGCCGATGCCAGTGCAGCCTGACTGGCACCCATGCCAGTGGCATGTAAAAGGCACCATTTGAGAATGGTCAATGCCAGAGCTACCTGACAAACTCCTGTGCTGGTGGCATGTAAAAAGCACCATTCGAGCATGGTCAATGCCAGTGCCACCTGACTGGCTCTTATTCCAGTAGCATGTAAAATACACCATTTGAGTGTGGTGGATGCCAGTGTTGCCTGACTGGCTCCTGTGCTGGTGACATATAAAAAGCACCATTCAAGCGTGGTCGATGTCAGTGCCACCTGACTAGCTCCCGTGTCGGTGGCATGTAAAAAGCACCATTTGAGCCTGGTTGATGCCAGTGCTGCTTGACTGGCTCCCATGCTGGTGATACGTAAAAAGTACCATTCATGCATGGTTGATGTCAGTGCCACCTGACTAGCTCTTGTGTCGGTAGTATGTAAAACAGCACCATTTGAGTGTGGTCAATACCAGTGCTGGTGGCACGTAAGAAACACCATTCAAATATGGTCAGTGCCAGTGCTGCTTGACTAGCTCCCGTGCTTGTGGCATGTAAAAAGCACCCACTACACTCTCAGAGTGGTTGGTGTTAGGAAGTGCATCCAGCTGTAGAAACCTTGCCAGATCAGATTGGAGCCTGGTGCAGCCTACTGGCTTGCCAGTCCTCCCGTCAAATTGTTCAACCCATGCCAGCATGGAAAGCAGACATTAAACGAGGAGGAGGAGGTGGAGGAGGAGGAGGAGGATAACAAACTTTCTCCTTAAAACTCAAAATTATTATATTAAAAATAGAAATAAAGAAATTAAGTGTTCTTTATGTATACATACTTTCGCCAGTCACTCCTTTCTAAAATGTCAACCCACTGGTATTCCTTTCCCATCAATATATTCCCCCCCACCCCCCCACCCACCATCACAAACATTAATTTTCAGATGTTTAAATTGAATATCAACCACATTAATTTCACCAATCTTGGTGGAGAGAGCTCCGAAGGCCATGTGTACTGCACTCTGTCTTCTGACTAAATCTATGAAAATGTATTGAAAAATTAGTTTTTCTGCATTAACAGATTTTTAAAATTTAATAAAAAATGTAAGTTGGAATGTTACAGAACTGGTCCAGAAACCTTTTTATACCATCTCATATCTATTTTATCCATTTTATCTTATTACTTGTTTCAGTCATTAGACTGTGGCCATGCTGGGGCACCACTTTGAGGAATTTTAGTCAAACTAATCAATCTCAGTACTTATTTTTATTAAAGCCTGGTGCTTATTCTATCAGTCTCTTTTACCAAACTGTTAAGTTATGAGGATGTAAACACACAAACATCAGTTATTAAGTGGGGGTGGGAGACAAACACAGACACAAACACACACACACACACACACACACATAGACACTCACGATGGGCTGCTCTCAGTTTCAGTCGACCAAATCCTGAGGCTATATAAGAAGACACTTGCCCAAAGTTTGACACAGCAAAATTGAACCCGGAACTACGTGATTGGGAAACAAACTTCTTACCACACAGCCATGCCTGCACCTAATATATAGGCATGGCTGTGTGGTAAGAAGCTTGCTTCCAAACTACATGGTTCCAGGTTCAGGCCCACTGTATGTTACCTTAGGCAAGTGTCTTCTACTATAGCCTTGGGCTGACCAAAACCTTATGAGTAGATTTGGAAGATGGAAACTGAAAGAAGCACATTGTATATATATGTATGTGCATATATGCTTGTGTGTTTGTCCCCTACCATTACTTGACAACCAATGTTGGTGTGTTTACATCCCCGTAACTTAGTGGTTTGGCAAAAGAGACCAATAGAATAAGTACTGGACTTACAAAGAATAAGTCTTGGGGGCGGTCTGTTTCAGTAAAACCCCTTGAAGTGGTGCTCCAGCATGGCCACAGTCAAATGACTGAAACAAGTAAAAGAATAAAAGAATATATATATATATATACACACACACACAAGAGGTTAGTGAAAAGTGAAAAGTTCCTGGTTTTAAAGGTATTGCAAAAATCCTGGTTGGAGGCCCAACCTTCCAAGTTCTTTTACAGGGTTTAGAAAAACTAAAAACCACTGTATTAAGTGTGTGAATCTGAGAGGGGAATATGTTGTATGAAATCATAATTAGCTGATCCTCCTCTATTTTCTTTTACCCAAAGCCAGGAACTTTTCAGCATCCCCGAAATTGCGAGGATGATCCGGTTCTTGACTTAAGATTAAATGCTTCAAATGACCCGTCCGTATTTTTTGTATTGTCTACCTGGATATTTTGCATTCTTGTCCCATTTTGTATATATATATAATATATATATATATATTATATATATATATTATAATATATATATATATATATATATATATATATAATATATATATATAATATATATATATATATATATATATATATATTATATATATATATATATAGAGAGAGAGAGAGAGAGAGAGAGAGAGAGAGAAAACTATGTGTGTGTCTTTGTGTGGTGTGTTTACATCCCTGTTAATTAGCAGTTCAGCAAAAGAAACTAATAGATTAAGTACTAAAAAAATATGTATTGAAGTTGATTTGTCTGACAAAACCCTTCAAGGCAGTGCCTCACCATAGCTGCAGTCCAATGACTGAAACAAGAAAAAGATAAAAAAATAAAAAGAGATGTGTGTTACTCATCTATATTCCTAATTATAAGGCGAGCTGGCAAAAACGTTAGCACGCCGGGCGAAATGCGTAGCCGTATTTCGTCTGCCGTTACGTTCTGAGTTCAAATTCCGCCGAGGTCGACTTTGCCTTTCATCCTTTCGGGGTCGATAAATTAAGTACCAGTTACGTACTGGGGTCGATGTAATCGACTTAATCCGTTTGTCTGTCCTTGTTTGTCCCCTCTGTGTTTAGCCTCTTGTGGGTAGTAAAGAAAGAAATATATTCCTAATTATATAATGACATTATTTATCAGTCATTAAGGCTTTACAAGTTGAATCTACAGAGTCAAAGCTCACTGATAGTACAATTTCTATAGCAGTTGTCCTCATTTCTGTTTGAGTAACAGCTTGTCCATGTTACAGGTTAGGGTAATATACCCATTTTACAATTAATAGAACAAGGTGACCCTATTCCAGGTTGACAAAGTGTATCTCTACATTAAAAGCTGGCACAATTTATACAAAACTAAACTTAATCGTAACCTTTTATTCTTTATGAATGTTACTTAGAAGATAAGATATAAAGGCATTAGATAATTAAAAAATGCATGATTTCTTACACTCCAATATATTAGGAATATATTGCTCCCGACAAGCTGGCATTGCAGCAGAAATGTGATTAGTACTGTTATTATTGGTCTACTAATTATTGTAGCCCATTATCTGTTTATTGAGTCAATATAGACAATATGACATTAAATATTAAATAAACAGCTTATTAACTTCCTTCATCTAGATGTAGACACTGTTCATATTCGGCTGGAGCCAGAGAGTAGCAGTGAATTCTTCACAAACAACGTAATATCATTTCCAGGTTGCTTTAAACTGAATAATGCCATAAATCTTCCTCTCTTTCCTTTTCTCTCTATCACAGATTTTGGGTCACCAATTCACAGGATGTACATATGTGATTACAATAGTTGATGGAGTTCATTATGAGTTATGAGACTGCACAGCAGGTGAGAAACGTTTAACATATGTTAATATGTATAGAGGTAGTGTAGTTACTACAACAAACATATTAATGGAACTGCTGCTTACCTCAGTTATTATATGGTAACATGTGTAATGTCAACTCAGTCAATTATCAATTATTTACACATTTTCCTTTGTTTTTTCATTTTTTTTTTACCTGATTAAGTCTTGAGGAACAAACAATGTCCATGGACTTCACATATCCTCTAAGAGTGGTAAGCCATTAACATTCATTTAAGCTGTTGTAAGTTGACAGTTGTATTCTGAAGAGGAAAGTGTTGGTATGGCTGTGTGGTTAAAAGGCTGTTATGCAATCACGTGGCTTCAGGTTCAGTCCCATTACACAGTACTTTGGATAAGTGTCTTCTACTATAGCTCCAAGCCAACCAATGTCTCATGATTGAATTTGGTAGACAGAAACTGGAGAAGCCTAAGAGCGATGAGCTGGCAGAAACGTTAGCACACCAGGCGAAATGCTTAGCGGTATTTCATCTGCCACTACGTTCTGAGTTCAAATTCCGCCGAGGTCGACTTTGCCTTTCATCCTTTCGGGGTCGATTAAATAAGTACCAGTTATGCACTGGGGTCGATGTAATTGTCTGTCCTTGTTTGTCCCCTCTGTGTGTGTGTGTGTGTGGTGGTGGGGAGTGTCTTTGCTTGTCCCACAGCCCCTGCTTGGCAACTAGTATCGATTTGTTTATGCTCCCATAATTTAGTGGTTTGGTAAAAGAGACCACTAGAATAATCACCAAATTTAAAAATAATTATTGGGGTTGATGTGTTCAACTAAATCCTTTAAAGGTGGTGCTTCAGCTAAACCACAGTCTAGATGCTAAAATAAGTAA
>NC_043000.1:3340959-3393459 GCF_006345805.1 Octopus sinensis
TGTTGCAAAAAACAACTTCAGCAGATAAAATAGTAGATATGCTAAATGGCTCTGCAATGAGCAAACTGCTTGGACTGAATGGCCTGTCCTACAAACTTTACTGTACATGCCAGACATGTCTGCTAGTGTCTTCACAGCTGTCTATTGCAAGTGGTTACTCTGCTGAGAAAGGACTAAGAAGTTCAGGAGGAATTGATAGAATTACAAAATGATAATGACGCCACAATGCGATATTGCCGTAATGGCAAAGAAGGTTTGTGGTACCATCAGAGTATATTGAATTCCTACCCCAATCTGTGAAACATCTGAAATTACTTTTGCTTGCCTTCCCTACCTCATACCTGGTTGAATCTAGTTTTAGCCATGTTGGAACTTTACTTTCCCCAAAAAGAATTGGATTGGATGTGACACAATGAGAAGACTTGCGGCTAAAGTCGACAAGTTCAAAACCAAATGTCTCTGCACTAGCTAGCTGCACTGCACCAGACACATGGTTCTCATTAAAAAGTTTTATTCTTTTCCTTTATAATACAATCATTAATTTTTTTTGCATCGGTAGTTCTGATCAAGGGTTCATTTGGGGGAAATGAAAATCGGTGTAAAAGAAAGCGCAAGTTTCCAGAAGTTAATCTGTCTGAAAAATATAGAGTTAACGTTAGAATTTTATTCACACTAATGGCAAAACTAAACCCACAATAAAGCAATATTCAGCGCAATAACATGTTGAAATCACTCCACCATGTTATCGTGCAATGATTCTAAATAGTTGTGATATGTAGTTAAATTCTCATCAATCAATTCATCTTTCAAAGAATCAAGTTGTGGAAATTGATGGAATTGACATTTTGAAATGTTAGTCTTAAACAACTCCAATTTCGAAATGAAGGTAGTGATAAATGATTTACAATCAACGAGAGTTTTTCTGTTTCTTTGAAATAACTTATTCAAATCATTTAATTTTGTGAATATATCACAAAGAAAAAAGATATTGTAGCTATCAATGAAGTGGACAGTGGAGTATCTTCAGAGAAAGATATGATTATATGAAACAGTTCAACAAAGCATAAAACACAGTTTCTCGTTGACAGCCACCACATTTCGGTAGAGTATAAGAGTTTAGTATGGTCCTCATCATTTCTCAGACAGAGTTGATGGAAAATTCGATCAGACAAGGGACCGGATTTCAATTTGTTCACAGTCTTGATAACTAACTGAAGCACATCATTCAATCTATCGTTCATATTTTTTTCCACTAAATGCTGCTGGTGTGCCAAGCAATGAACAGTTAGTCTCTGGTGGGAAATGTCATGCTTTAGGAGAGATGAAAAACCTCTGTATCTTCCTATCACCGAAGAAGCTCCATCAGATGCACAGGCAAGAATATTACTGAGTGGGATATTATGTTCAAAAAGGAAAGACTTGAGAGTGTGAAAAATAGTCGCACCTTTTGAATCAAGTGGCAATTTCTCTGTGACTAGCGTTTCCTCACAAGGCTGAAGGGTCTTCGCTGAAATACCGAACATATACCATCATCAAACATTGATTGTCCACAACAGTTGACTCATCCACTTGTATAGAAAATTTAGAACACTGGAGAATATTAATGAACTAATGTTTGACATCATTGGCCATTTCATCGATGCATCGAGAAATTGTATTATTACTAAGTGGGATCTTCTTAATGTTATCAGGATGTTGTTGCTCTTCCATTACTTTCACAAACAGCAGTAACTTTATTCAGCTGAATACACATCATTGATTGGTTAAAATTACCTAAATATGACAACTTCAATATGAAATAACTTCTAAAATACAAAATTTTGTCAAAAACGTTAAAAGTAAACTGTGTTCTACGTGACACATTCAACCAGTATCTGAAGTTTCAAACTGTTTAGTTAAAAAGAATTAATTAAAAAATCTGCGACTCAGATTGAAAAGATCTAAGAAACCTGATTTCAAAGCTGTCATTTTGTCCGTGACTGCACAATTTGTCAACATCCTGAAAATAGCACTTGTGTTTTGATATGAACCCACAGAATTACACACGACATATAACCCCTCATAACTTTGTTATTTTGGGGATTTTCAGGAAATTTTTGCAAATTTGAATTTGACGCGCAGGACTTCATACAATTATGCCAAAAAAAAAAAACATTGTTGTAGAGTGTGATTTAAGGCCTAGGCCTATTTGGCTGCTATTTTTAGCATGCATGACAACCATCTCAATGACTGACAAAAATATTCGATTGACAAAAAAGTGTTTTTAATACAAAGGGACATCTCATGTGAGTAGTCAAATCAATAAAAGTGCATCCTTATTCAAGGCATGACTAGATATTAGCAAATGCAGAATTCATTGTCACCCACAAAATGTTCATATCACCCACCAAAATCTCAAATCGCCCACCATTTTCTAGAAATTTGCCCGTCGCCCACTTGTAAGTTGAAATCACCCACTTTGGGAAGCTACGATTTAGATCAATCTAGAGATTATGACAGCTATTGCCATTTGATAGCCATGCTAAGAAGAAATGGTTTCAAAGGTTTGATTACTATAATGTGCAGAAGTATCTGTTTGGTGGGAAAATACTTGAAACTTCTGCATGCTATAGCACAAAAGCCGTTGCTATAGAAATTGGAGATATTGAAGAGCACCTCACTTGAACTATGACATGTAAGGGTCATGTCTGTTTATGTAGGTGTCACCATCATGATGTTGGACACTAAGATGGCTAGCACTATTCTGAATAAGGACCTAGAGGCAATGAGAGCATACCTTAACCAAGAGAAGTTAGTGGGTTCACAATCCAGCACCTAGAGAGACAAGTCAGTATGGGAGAGGGCTCACTGTAGCTGGTCCAAGAGATCATTTGAGGTTGTCCGATTCAAACTGGACTTTTAGGTAAAGAATAACAAGAAAGAGGTCAGAGAAGGCTGGCAATCTTACTCAGAAATAAGTTGAGAGGAGTGGTCAAAGAAAGTCAGACAGAAGAAACTTATGGCTATATCAATTCACCTGACCGTGATACCTTGTCCTAGGAAACATCTGATCAAAGTCGACCATATATTCTTTCACTTTAGTGAAAGGGATAACTTCAGTAGGGATTCATTTAATGTCTATGCATTTTCGACAGGTGTACTCATGTTGAACAGTTGTTATCGCTTGTGGTATGGATCTAGCTGTCAACTGGGTCTACTGTAAAAGGAATGGTGAGGAGATATCTTCTGTCTGATGGCCATGGTGAAGGAAGTTATTGTGAATGCACTTGAAACACTTGAGTTCAGCTTTTCCACTTAGGTTATACTCTCATCAATTTCTTTATGTGCTAGATATGTAGAAAGTCAATGGGAAAATAGGAAAAGCTGCCCTGCAGTAAATTTTATGAAAGTTGAGTGAGTGGTAAAACTGGCATGGTTAGATGAATCCACATTATGTGGTTGTAGGCAAATGAAAAGAACTGGAAGAAGAAGGTACTGGCTTTTGGTGTTGTAAGAGTAAAAATTTGAGGTTTTAAGTAGGATGACCTGAATCATATTTTGTAGTTATCCAGGGGTATTCTTTCTTGTTCTTATTTTGATGTTTTGTACAATGTTAGCATTATTTATTATTAAATATTTATTAATTTAATGAGCATTTATCTCAATGTAACTCCCCAACTGATCCCTCTTATTGTTCTTTTTCTTTCGTATTTTGCCTTTATACTGTCCTCAAAATCTTGAATCTTTATGGACAAAAAAATTATCATTGACAGCAGTGGAGTTATTATTATTATTATCATTATTATTATTATCATTATTATTATTATTATTATTATTATTGATGATGATGATGATGATGATAGAAGCGGTGAGCTGGTAGAATCGTTAGGACACTGGTTGAAACGCTTAATTGTATTTCGCCTGTTGCTACATCCTGAGTTCAAATTTTACATGGTTGACTTTGCCTTTCATCGTTTTGGGGTTGATAAATTAAGTACCAGTGAAATACTGGTGGGGGTCAATGTAATCACTAGTCAATGTAATCAACAAGTCCCCACCCACCAAAGTTTTGGCTTTGTGCCTTTAGTAGAAAGGATGATTATAATTATTCCTTTCTACAATAGGCACAAGGCCTGTATTATTATAATTATTCATTATTGTATATGGTTGTCCACGTCTGTTATACATACATAAATACATACAAATAAACATACATTGTGACCGTCAACTTGTAAATGAGTACAACCATCATTTACAAATTATCTGATTCCAGCTGTTTCAGACAATGGCTATCGGCAATGCCCACGCTGAGATTTAGAATCAATTACAGCTTGCACAGCATCACCAAAACTCTCACCTACAAAGCCAAGTAGTCCAGAAACAAGCAAGTGCAAGATCTCTGACTTCTCAAGGATGTGGATGTTATTTCAGAATTTCCCTCTTCTAGAGAAATGTCTAACCAAAGACTACAGGTATCTCACTCCAAGCTGTAGGATGGCCATTCATTCTAATGAGTTAATGGATCCTTTGACAAGTTTTGTTTTTCATTATTCAGAGTAACCCTTTCCAAGCATGCTTGGTAAGGTTACTGGTTTAGTCACTGGTAACCTGGACCATGCAGGGGTTGTACTGGGTTACATGTTGCCGGTAGCACTAAAACTGACCTAAGCTCTGACATATATACATACATGCATTCATACATACATATGTACAAACATACATACATACATACATGCATACATGCATGCATGCATACATACATACATACATACATACATACATACATACATACATGCATGCATGCATGCATACATATATACATACATGCATACATACATACATACATACATACATGCATGCATGCATACATAAATACATACATACATACATGCATGCATGCATACATACATACATACATACATACATACATGCATACATGCATGCATGCATAGATACATACATACATACATACATACATACATACATACATGCATGCATGCATACATACATACATACATACAAACATACATACATACATACATGCATGCATGCATGCATACATACATACATGCATGCATACATACATACATACATGCATGCATACATACATACATGCATACATACATACATACATACATACATACATACATACATATATATGCATATACATAGGTAAATATATTTTATATTGATATTAATATAATCAATTCTACATAAACTCTCACAATTTTTGTGATTCTCCTTTTTGTATTTTGCAATGTCCCTGCATCCATCACTCATGTGACAAATAAAAGAAATCATCACCATCATCATCATCCTCATCCTCATCATCATCATCATCATCATCACCAACATCATCAACATCATCATCATCGTCGTCGTCGTCGTCGTCATCATCATCATCATCATCATTATCCTCATCAACATCATCATCACCATCACCATCACCATCATCCTCATCATCCTCATCATCACCATCATCCTCATCATCCTCATCATCATCCTCATCCTCATCATCATCATCATCATCATCACCAACATCATCACCATCATCCTCATCATCCTCATCATCCTCCTCCTCATCATCATCATCATCATCATCATCATCATCCTCATCCTCATCATCATCATCCTCATCATCATCATCATCATCATCATCATCATCATCATCATCAAGATTATTATGATTAATGTATTTACCTTCAATAATTGAGAGTGAGGAAGTTCAGTGAAATTATTGATGGCTATTTCCTTCTTCGTTCTGGCCAGCTGAGCAGTTGGCCTGAATGATCTTCCGATTGTAGGTACAGGATAACTCACTTGCCGTGCAGGAGATAGGGGAGATGAGGATCCATTTGAATGACTTTATCGATAAAAGAGATAAAATATCTAGACGTTAATTATTTCACACCTGAAGGGAAATGACAGATTTGGCACGAGACAACAAATAATAGACATTCAAATTATATGGTAACTTCAGAGAAATACAATAGCTGTAACTCTATTTACAGAAATTTCATATACTTAGTTGTGGTTGTGCGTTTAAGCAGGTGCAAGCATGGCTGTGTGGTTAAGAAGATTGTTTTCCAACCACATGGTTTCAGGTTCAGTCCCACTGCATGGCATGTTGGGTGAGTGTCTCCTACTATGGCAATGGGCTGACCAAAGCCTTGTGAGTGAATTTGGTTGATGGAAACTGAAAAGAAGCCTGTCATATATATGCATGTGTGTGTGTTTCTGTGGAGAGGTTATGTGTCTTCAGTCAATGAGTCTGATGAGTCACTTTATACAGCTCAGAGCTTTATAGGTGTGTAACCAATGGTTACTTTCTGAACAATCATAACAGACAACCTTATATACACACATGCACACCCACACCCACCCACATACATGTATACATATTCATATATATATATATATATATATATATTATATATATATATATATTATATATATATATATATATATATATATTATATAATATGAGGGAATATTATTCCAAATTTACAGGGAAAAATTCAATTTAGAAATACTAAATCAAATTTCACAAAATATAATATAAATATATATATGAATTAGGAAAAACACACCTTTTATCAATTCAATAATGAATAATTAAATTATACCATTTAGAAAAATTATATAATGGCGGTGCCCCAGCATGGCCACAGCTCGTGAGCTGAAACTAGATAAAATAAAAATAAATATTATAGAAAGATTAAATATAAGATAAAACATATAACAATGATTAAGTAATGTGCAAAATAATAAATAAAACATATATATTTGGTATATATATGTTTTATTTATTATTTTGCACATTACTTTTATGTTTTATCTCATATTTAATCTCTATATTATAAATCTTTCTATAATATGTAATTTTTCTAAATGGTATAATTCAATTTTTCATTATTGAATTGATAAAAGGTGTTATATACATATATATATATATATATATATATTATATATATATATATTATATATATATATATATATATATATATATATCTTATATATAAATGGCAATTTCTTCTTTCTGCCTGTTACCATCTTAATGCCTACACCAGTGAACCACTCTTCACAAAACTTTGCATACAAGTTAAACTAACATCCAGTTTAATTACAGGCCAATTGGACTTCAATAAAAATCTATAATGGGACCCTATGGTGGGGTTGGGCTATTATATGCTAAAATGAGAAGGGTGCAAGAGTGTTAGTTTGAGGGAAATGTGGTGGCATAGTGAGTGTGACTGATATCAGGGAAGGGGAGAACAGCATTGTGTAAGTGACAGATATGGAGTGGCAGTGGGATGATGATAATGTTAATACAGCAACTGTATACATGCAACACTGCATACATACTTTTGGAAATACATAGATACATGCATACATACATGTGCACACACACACACACACACATGCACATAAGTAACTTTTAAAATGCTGAGGAAGGGAAAGAAAGGTGGGTGTGAGGAATACGTAGCTTTAAGGAGAGGGGATAGGCGGCTTTTTTGCTGTCCATCAGAAAGAAACACTCACATACAGACATATACACATACATACATACATATATATACATATGTATATACATACATACATATGTCTACTATACACCATTTTAAACTCATGATTACCTGTGTGTATGTTTGTAAATGTGTGTGTGTGACATCCTATAACTGTCTGTCTCTCGAATTTTGTAGGGTCTTCCCTGTTTCTATCATATATTGTAAAATTTTAAAATTACATAAAATTTTCAGATTTGGTATACTGAAATAATATTCCACATTAAATCAATTTTGTTATTTATTTGTTCCAGAAAAATTGCAGAAAAATGTTACTGAGGTTTAAGTTTAATAAATGTTACTTAATCAGAAAACAGGATTTGGAAGCTGGCATTTTCTGCATGATAGCTGTCTATCAGGAATTTTTATTAAAAAAATAAAAGCAAAGCATTACAACGACCAAAGTTGTAAGAACTTCTGAAATTTTAATAAGTTTTAATGAGTAAAGTCATGTGAAACGGTCAAACAGACATGTAAATAATTTGAAAAGGAAACAAATCCTCAACAAAGATTTTTTGTGAAAAATTGCACAAATCTGTCCTGATTAAGAGACCTATCTGTGGGGGAAGGCATGGTCCAACATGGAATAAACAAAAATTTATATAAGACATTCTATTGTAAAAATTGCCCTGCAACAACAGGCTATTTAGCTATATATATATATATATATATATATATATATAGAGAGAGAGAGAGAGAGAGAGAGAGAGAGAGTGTTGCCATGATAGATCAGTAGCCACTACACACATTTTCTTTCTCTCCTTGTTTCTTTCTGTGTTCCTTTCTGTGGAAGAGCGTAGGCTCGAAACATAAAAGACTTTTTCAATTCCTGAGTGTTATACTAATACATCTGTTTGTTTTCTACACCACCTGTCTTCGTCTTTTGTTTTTTGTTTTTTTCGTGAATTCTCCCTATATATATATATATATATATATATATACACACACACACACATACATACATACACATACACACACACACGCACACACATATATATACATACATACGTAAATGGCACCCATGCTGGTAGCACTCATTGCACTCTTGACGTTAGGAAGGGCATCCAGCTGTAAAAACCATGCCAAATCAGACTGAAGCCTGGTGCAGCTTTCCAGCCTTGCCAGCCCTGTTCAAACTGTCCAAGCCATGCCAGCATGGACAACAGGCGTTAAAAGATGACGATGATGATGATACATATATATATATCTCAAGTTGTACAAACCTTGAAGGTACATGGCTTAGTGGTTAGGGTAATTGGCTCATGAACATAAGGTTGTGAGTTCGATTCCTGGAGGTGCGTTGTGTCCTTGAGCAAGGCATTTTATTTCACATTGCTTCAGTCCTCTCAGCTGGCAAAAATGAGTAGTACATGTAATTCAAAGGACCAGCTTTGTCACATTCTGAATCTCCTTGAGAACTAGGTTAATGGTATGCATATCTGTGGAGTGCTTAGCCACTTACACATTAATTTCATGAGCTGGTTGTTTCGTTGATTGGATCAACTGGAACACCTTGTAGTCTTAACCGATGGAATGCTAGTTATATACTTGTGTGTATATGAACAGGTATGGCAGTATGGTCGAGAAGTTTGTTTCCCAACCACAGGATTTTGAGTTCAGTCTCACCGTGTGAAATATGATATCCCTGACTTGGAAAACAGTAAAGAGTTAGCAACAGGAAAGGCATCCATCTGCACAGATATGTCTTAGTAGCATATTTGTCTAACCTATGCTAGTATGCAAAAATTAATATAAACACAAATAAATGAAAGGCTGCAGTCAATGACTGAAACAAGTTAAAGAAAAAAGAATATACATGATATTTTTCTCTATGGCATTTTCTTTACACTTAAAATACTTCTTGGCTATCATGCTGTTACACTGACAATTGTGTATGATACCTTCCTGTACAACTTGATTTATTATGCAGGTGACTAGGTCATATCCTATTCTGCCAGATATTTTATAGATATTGCAATATTCTTAATTGCAATATCTATAACAGTGCTGTCATTAAGATTGGCCAGACCCTCTGTCAAATCCACATTATGAAAATTATCTTTCTTCACACAGCCATTCATAATAACACTTTTATAACTCTTTCTTTTCAGAAATATGAGAATATCTAGGTAGAATCTAATTTATGTGTGAATTCTATAGAGTTTTCATGATTTTTAAACAAGCACTAAAAGTAAAAGTTTGGAAATTCAAATTTCAATTAATTTTTATAAATTTAAATATATCACTTTTTTTTTTATTCTTTGATTTTATTTTCACTCACCTGTATTTCTTGGACATTTTAATCTGATGGAGTGTAGTGATAAACGGTGAGGTGTATTTAGATCTTGGATGTGTATTTTGAAATTCAGAATTTTCCCAATAATGCTGAGTACCTTCTGTGAAAGAAGATTCTGAGGATTCTATAGGTTCCATCGTTTCATTCTTACAAAGGGTGGGTACTACAGCAAAGCCCGACAGTTGAGTTTTGGGAAAAGAGTATGTTTCACTTATACTGTGGTCAGTAGCATAACTGTAGTCAGTAGCATAACTGTAGTCAGTTTCTGAATAAACCTAAAGGGAGAATTAGATGAAATTAAAATGACAATTTATTGCTCTTAATCAAATTTTATTATTCACCTTACACAACCTCCACAAATTCATAAAATCCATCTCCACCTCTAAACATTTCTCACACTAACTTCACTCTGGTGCATTTACCTACCTGTCCATCTTTGTCTTTCATAGTTACCTTGTACCTTGATTTCACAACTCTCTTTCTCTTTCCAGATGGGGAAACCATTTATTCACCACTTCAGCAAGACACTAGCTCCAGTATTTGCATCATACTTAGAAAGCATTCAGTCAACACTGTGAAGTGGTTGGCATTTGGAAAGGGCATCCAACTGTAAAAACCATGCCAAAACTGACCTCATCTGTATATATATATATATATATATATATACCGGAGTAAACACATAAATGTGAAACAAGGTGGAAAAAAAGAGTACTCAAATACCAGTGGTAGAGTAATATGCTTTATTTAAAGCAGCAGAAAATTCAGCAAAATCTGTCACTCTGAGTTTCCCGTTGCCGTTCATCAGACAGTTTTTCTAACAAAAACTGTCTGATGAATGGCAACGAGAAACTCAGAGTGACAGATTTTGCTGAATTTTCTGCTGCTTTAAATAAAGTATATATATATATATATATCATCATCATCATCATCATCATTTAACGTCCGCTTTCCATGCTAGCATGGGTTGGACGGTTCAACTGGGGTCTGGGGAGCCCGAAGGCTGCACCAGGCCAGTCAGATCTGGCAGTGTTTCTACAGCTGGATGCCCTTCCTAACGCCAACCACTCCGAGAGTGTAGTGGGTGATTTTATGTGCCACCGACACAGGTGCCAGACGAGGCTGGCGAACGGCCACGCTCGGATGGTGTTTTTATGTGCCACCGACACAGGTGCCAGACGAGGCTGGCGAACGGCCACGCTCGGATGGTGTTTTTATGTGCCACCGACACAGGTGCCAGATGAGGCTGACGAACGGCCACGATCGGATGGTGTTTCTTACGTGCCCACAGCACGGAGGCCAGTCGATGCGGTACTGGCTACGGCCACGTTCGGATGGTTATCTTGTGTGCCACCGGCACTGGTACCACAAAGATACAAATTCCATTGATGTTCATCTATTTTGATTTGATTTGATTTGATTTTCACTTGCCTCAACAGGTCTTCATATATATGTGCATATATGTAAAAAAGCATTTATGCTGCCACCATGTACAAGAACACTCATGCCAGCACCACATAAATTGCACCCACACTGGCTTCATGTAAAATTGTGTTTGAATTGATGACCATGAACTTACTTGACATTGGACTGGAATATACAATATCTCTAAGATAACATGAGGAAGTATTCATATTTGAGTTAGCGGTGAGGGTATTCCTCCAATGATGAAATGGATTTCCACAATAACGGTGGATACCAAGTGCTTGTCAGGAAATGTAACATCTGCTCACCTATTCTAGAAACAGCTGTAAAGAGACTATCTGCATACCTTTTTCCTTCTTCTTATACAGCTTTGTATTCTACCTACAATGACCAGCTCTACCTAATACCAGTAATTTGTATTTAGCATATAACTGATCTGGGTGAATACTGTCACATAGTATAACCATTATGAATACTCCTCAACTGATCTTTTATTGACTTCTTGTGATCTAAACTCCATAACATTCAATTCTACTCTCATGTCCTGTCAATGTTTAAATAAATTACTGTCATAATCTGACCTGATACCAGCTGTTTGTCTGTTTATACCTTTATTCTAATATACATGTACCAGCTCAATTGAAACACTGTCTATGGCTGATCTTCATTACCCAGCAATAACATCCCTGCTTTTTTAGCTGCACATGGAATTAGAGTTTTGGAAGCAAATCAATCTGAGCACTAAATCTACAAACCCATTATCTTATATGTGTGTGTGTGTGTGTGTGTGTGTGTGCATGCATGTGTGTGTGTGTATTATATATATATATATACTATACATATATATTATACATATGTATATGTATATATGCATACATATAAATATATATATATATATATATATATATATATATATATATATATGTACTAGCTTAAAGTGACCCGCTCTACGCGTGGGTAAGAGTGTGGTTGCTACTTTCTGTTACTTCCTTTCTGTTTTTTATCACCACATTCTCCCTCTTTGTTTCTCTCTCCTTTCTCTCTCACTTTCCCACTCTCTTACTCTTCCTTTCTCTCGGACTCTCCCTTGCTTTCTCTTACTCTCTATCTTTCTCCCATTTATAAGCAACAAAAGATCTTGAGTAAGTTGAGAAAGAAAATATTTTGAAAGATCAATCATAAATATCTTGCAGTGACAACGGAAAGGTCTGCTTCAAGGCGGACAGCAAAACACTAACATTTAAAAGGGACAGACGAACTTGTGAGCTGAATAAAAATAGAAAAATATTGGAAACCAAAATTTGAAGGGATAGAATCTGAGGATAGTAGAGTCACCATGGCTAATTTTGAACAATGTATTCAATCTGAGTTTTGCTTTAAAACCCTTTCTCTTTCTTTCAAGTGTGAACTGAATCACTGTGATCTAGTTCTGGATACAACATCAAAAAGAAGGATGTGCTGTAGTGACCACGGAATCTTCTGTTACATCTGTGGAAAATTCAATCCACAGGCTCAAAGGTGCAACATTAATAACTTTGTCAAGAAGGTGTGTCTTGCATACCTTTAAAGTAGCACTTAGAGACCAAGACAAAACCTGGGCTCTCCACAAAGTTTGCAAAACCTGTGTTGAAATTTGGTGTAATGAAGCAATTCAGCAAAGCCCTTGATCACAGTGGAAACTGTTTCAGATATATATATGTACAACCTTTCCAAGTCTCAATGACAAGAAGAAGGCAAGAATATTTGAAGAATCTCATATAAGAACACTCCTCAGGAATCCCCATTTTGTTATGATAACGTGTGTGACAGAGGCTAGAGCTTGGAATGCCTTTGAAGCGAGGCATGTTAGCACTATTTTGTTGTGGTGACATAGCACAGTCGTGCTACACCAAAAACATTCAATCACTGCTGGCCGCGGTAGGATACACACGACCCAGCGGTGAAGCACAAGTTTTGAAAGGCAAAAATCAGTTCCTGAGAAGACATCAAGATGTAAACATATCAGTTACTCTCTCTCTCTCTTTTACTTGTTTCAGTCATTTGACTGCGGCCATGCTGGAGCACCGCCTTTAGTCGATCAAATCGACTCCGGGACTTATTCTTTGTAAGCCCAGTACTTATTCTATCGGTTTCTTTTGCCGAACCGCTAAGTGACGGGGATGTAAACACACCAGCATCGGTTGTCAAGCGATGTTGGGGGGGGGGGCAAACACAGACACACAAACACACACACATATATATATATATATACATATATACAACAGGCTTCTTTCAGTTTCCATCTACCAAATCCACTCACAAGGCATTGGTCGGCCCGGGGCTATAGCAGAAGACACTTGCCCAAGATACCACGCAGTGGGACTGAACCCGCAACCATGTGGTTGGTTAGCAAGCTACTTACCACACAGCCACTCCTGCGCCTGTTTGTCCACACAGCAAAATGTTGCTGAATTAATGCCAATCAGAAAACAGCATTCAATCAATTATGGGATTTCTACCTCGCCTCACAACCACTACAAAACTCATTGGATATTTTAGATTTGACAGCCAAGTACTGGATCTAACTGTATTGATGTTTATTAAGAAATTAACTCATGTCTCACTACACCCTGTTGCCTTGAACGCTTACCTCTGATGTGCCTACCACTTTATGTGTGAACACGGAATAAAATGTGATGCTCATTTGCATAAAAAAAACATTGTCTTCTGGTATTTATCGTTACATCCATGTAAACACTTATTTCTAGAACCTTCTTACATACACACTATCCTAGCCAATGTGGTATTGTCTTTCTAATCTTCCTCTTGTTACCCCTTCTCCGATGTGGTGCAGAATTTGCTTGGGAACAGTAAAGCTGAAAACTGTCAAGAGATTGTGGAGGAACTGCTCTTGAGTTTGCAAGTTCTTGAATGTAGAATGAGCATTAAATTGCATTGCTTACACAGTCACTTGGGTGAGTTTCCAAAGAACCTGGGTCATGTTAGCAAAGAACATGGTGAATGCTTTCATCAGAATGTAAAAGGAACAGAAGAACACTACCAAGGCCAATGGGACATAAAGATGAAGGCAGACTGCTGCTGGAGCTTGATGAGAGACATTCTAGAGGTTGTGCACAAGAAATCGTCAAAAATGAGGAAGTTCTTGCAGTAATAAGATAATCAGAATGAATGACCACAATGAATAGAGATTCTGTATTCATGTTTTGTTATCACCAAGCTTAATTCTTACATGCTAATGAGCATTCACTCCCACAATTTGTGTTTTGATTTATTAGATTTAAAAAAATGACATACTGTCGATTAAAAATTGCATCTATGTATGTTTAATCCTTCCGGTATGAGTATTAAATACCTGTTTCTAGCAAATCTAAAAGATTTTATATCTCAAAAGTCTGATGTGATAGACAAAATCTTATGTCAGATTTGGATTCAACACCCCAAAATTAGCTAAAACCCATTGATAAACCTAGTGCCAGAAAGTATGTGTTGACCAATGTAACACATTTAAATCACAAAATTTTTTTTTTTAAATGCAAAGAGTTTAGCAATAAAAGGCAAATTCATAGAATACATAAAACATACACTAGCGTGCACACACACTCACACACACACACAATATACTCTCAAACACATACTAAAAAAGCTATCCAATTTTTATCAACTTACAGGCATTAACCCTTTTTTGTTGTAAACTTCTCTTTTACTTCTAATACTGTCATCTTCAGTTGATATTCTTGAATGAGTGTTTTTTTTGCTCCTTTGCATAAATTGGGTATTTCTGAGGATTAGAAAAGATATTTCTACAATTATATCAACCAAGATAAAAAAAAATGTACTGATCACAGTAGATTTTTATTTAGTTGTTATAGTGTTTTAGCTTCAGGTCAGTACCGACTGAGCAGATTTTGACCAAAGGCATATTAACCATCTTCTACTATAGACCCAAGTTGACCAAAGTCTTGTGAGTGATTCTGGTAGACAGAAGCTGAAAGAAGCCCATAATATATGTGTGTATATATGTGTGTGTGTGTGTGTGTGTGTGTGTGTGTATGTGTGTGCATATGTGGTACTGTCTACTTGCCTTGACTTTGTGTGATAGTTGTAAGCAAGTGTCACCATCATGCAAATGGTGTCCTTCTTTTATCATCTTCTGAGACATGTCTGATCATGGGGAAATACTACCTTACTTAGAAACAGGTGAGGGTTCACAATAGGAAGGGCATCTGGCAGTAGAAAACCTGCCTCAACAAATTCCATCCAACCCATTCGAGCATAGAAAAGTATACAGTAAAACAATGATAACAATGAGTCACTTCTGATCATATTGCCCTCACTTGTATCCTGCTTGGTACTATATACATGCTGTTCTCATGTTTTGCTTTGAAACAAGAGATAATACTTATTTTCTTTATTACTTTCTTAGTTAATCCAAATTCAGGCTATCTCTAATGCTCAAGTCTCCTCTAAAATTACTTGCAATCAGAATCACATAACAACACTTGCTAAGCTGGTCATTAAAAATTTACTTGCAATGAAACTAAAATTGGTAAATGTATATTTACCTGTCGCAATCATTTGATGTAATAAATAACAAGTCTTGAATATGTGAATGTTAAATTTATAACTGGTAATAGAAGCAGACAGTATAAAGAAAACATACCACTGAAGAGATATTTCAATTAACGAGAATAGTATTGATTAAGCAGAAAACATAATTGCGCATAAAATAGCTTCATTAATTTCTAAGATATCAAATGGTTTTATACCCACATGTTCCAAGAAGTAGCATCCTCAAGAGACAGTTTTGAAGGAGTTTCAATTGGTGAATGAGGTAACTCGATCTCTTGAAACCGTTTTACCTGGTGTTTACCTTTATCAATGTCTACCTTCCGAATAAGCTTTTTTGTTTGATTGGTTTTCTCTAAAATAACAGAAGAGAATGAATTAATAATATTGCTTTGTTTTGATTTCGTAAAAGCAACATTAAATAATTATAAATGTTAATCTTACATCAACATCATATTACATCCATTTTTATTTATTTATTTCAATGAGTTAGATCAGTCTTCTCCATCATAGCATCTTGATAATTGTTGCGATATATACTTACCTCTTTTAGGGGTTCAGTATTCTGAAATTACCCTTCTTCACTTTTTCTCATGCCTTTCTTGATAGTCTATTTTTAGAGGTCCCTTCTATTTGAAATGGTCGGCACTTCACCTAACTACTCTCCTTCATACACATAACATGTCTCTGCCAGCTTAATTTTCTCTCTTACACAGTATATTTGATTCATATGTCATGTTTCCTCTTAGTTCATTCGTGTTCCATCACTCATACACACTAACATTACATTTCCAAAGGAGCATGCTCATGTCATTTGTTTCTGCTCTTGACGCATCTTCTAAAATGAATGCTTAGATTTCATCACCATCAACATCATATTTTGTACTCAATTGTCATACACTCTTTTTTTTATAATCAGAGATAATAGCTTCCTGAACTTTTACCACCTCATTCTTACTCAGGAGCTGGCCTAATCTCCACTGAAGATTAGGTCAGCTAGGCAGCAAAAACTGGTAACTATCCAGACATTTAAAAAAAATCTATTTCAGAATTTCCTACATATGAAGTCGTTTTTTTTTATCAATCAACTTGCCTATGAGCCCATTAAATCACTTGTGCATCTTTATTTCATATTGATACATATTGATGAAGTGAAATATCATACAACAAATATGCTATTCAGCAAAAACAAGTCATTGTTGCATAAGTATAACATTTCAAAAATAATGGTTAAGTTTTGGATGATCATTGACATTATAACTCTGAATCTCCCTCGCATCAAAGTGATCACTTGTATGGCCACTATACAATCAAGATTACGAAATACTTATTTTTCTATGTCACACACTAGTGGCTCATTGAGTACTTTAGCAAAAGGTAGTGTTGTCATTCTTGATATTGACTGAACTGTGAACCATACAAAGTTGTGTGTTTGGTCACTATCTATCTTGCGTCTCTTGAATCAAAGGTTTCCCGTCAGGCACACAATGTGTCTCACAGGAAACTTTTATACAGTTTTACACATCTCAACCTTCTGCACACAAATCTAGACACCTCACACAAGAAATGCCAGACACCTGGCACAACTAACACCATACATGCCAGACACATCTACAGCACAACTAGACACACAAGTAAAAACTTTTACAAATCCCAGGCTTCACAATCTCTGATGACATTTCATGTTAACACAGCATCATGAGAAGTCATAAAATACTTTGGCTCTGAATAGTTGGTGATTTTCTATGACACCCAAATTAGGTTATTAGGTTATTTTGCAACTTGATACACATATATATATATTAGATTTCTTTTCCTACATGCATTAATTGACAAAAATCCAAGCAATCATCCAAACTGATACCATCAGACTGAGAAGATATGTAAAGGTTATGAGTACTGTTCCTCTTTCTCAGACTAAGTTTTTAAAAAATAATTAAAAAAGACAACTTTAACCCTTTCACATTCAGATTACTCTGTCAAATGTAATGCTTATTTATTCACATCATTTTGAATCAATCATGCATTATCTTATATCTTCAGGATTTCAATGATGTGAATGCATATTTTTAGAACGACAGTGTAAGATAAGTGTGAGAGGCTAAACTCATGTAGGAAAAATGACACTTCACTATCCAAACATGTGGATGATAAAATCAAAGAATACCCCATTTACCATGAACTAGAAAATATTGTCAATATTTAATCATATCAAGGAAACAGCAAACTCTGCCAATTTTCTACCAATGAATTGAATCCAACTTTCTCATATTTAGAAATAAAATACTGAACTGAAATTCTGAATCAGTCTTTTGTTGCAAACACAAAATCTACAAAATTCTAAGGCATTTCAAAACAATAGTTTTTGCTATTGGTTAAATATGACAATATTTCATCTACTTCTCTCCCACCCCATCACTACAAGCTATCCCTATCATACACATACGTACTAACATTATGTCTTTTCACTAAACTGTTGATATTATCTAAAAGTTCTCCCATTTTCAATCAAAATACCCACCACCCAAAATTCTGATTTGTGTGTATACATTACATACACATACATATGTGCAATGTTGTTGGAGGATTAATCTGGATTAGAAATGTTTGTGCATTCATTTGCATATTGATATTGGCATGCATTTTATAATGCCCTACTTTTGTGTATATTCATTGGTCATAAATAAGGTATCATAAATACTATTACAAATACGCACAGACAGATGAAATATTTATAACAACATAATCCACAAACTCGACCTGTCTAAAATACAAAGGTTAAATTTTCTAAATAGTAGCGAAAAACAATTAAACCTCAATTAAAAATCTGCTGAACAACTAACGTTTCCACCAACTTACATTCTTTTGTGAAACCTAAAACAAAAACCACAAGACAAACAAATTTCTATATTGAAAACACGATGACCAAAAGCTGAAACACCTAATTACTAAGTTTCATATGCTTGACTAAATCTTGAAAACATAGTCTCTACCTTCCCAAAACAAACAGGTGAAGTCTTCCAAATAGTATTCAAATATCAACAACAATTAACCCATCAGTATTCAGACTACACTCTCAAATATAATGCTTATTTAGTCATGATGTTTTGAATTCATTTTGCAACGTCTTGAAGCTTTGAGATTTTGATTGTTTATTTTTAGAATGACCATGTTGAGACTTTACTGTATTTGTATACATCCGAATTGTGGCCGATGCCAGCGCCGCCTCGACTGGCTTCCGTGTCGGTGGCACGTAAAAAGCACCATCCGAATCATAGCCGAAGCCAGTGCCGCCTTGACTGGCTTCCATAAAATGCACCAATCCGACCGTGGCCAATGCCAGCCTCGCCTGGCACCAGTGCAGGTGGCACGTAAAAAGCACCCACTACACTCACGGAGTGGTTGGCGTTAGGAAGGGCATCCAGCTGTAGAAACATTGCCAGATAAGACCGGAGCCTGGTGCAGCCTTCTGGCTTCCCAGATCCCCGGTCGAACCGTCCAACCCATGCTAGCATGGAGAACGGACGTTAAACGATGATGATGAACACTGCCCTGTTATACATCTTCACAGTCATATTATTGATATTTATAATTAGTGTCACCACACTCCCTTTATATATGTGTCTGTGAGTGGATTGAGTGTTCTGCTTTGTGCTTTGTGTGTATGTGTGCACACATGTGTGTGTGTGTGTTTAGTTTAGTGGCAGTCATACTAGCAATGACCATGACTTAGGTTTTTCATGTGAAGGCAATAATATTTCACACTCACCAGATAGTTTGTTTAATATTTCAAATCCACTCCTATTATTGGATTTTGTGAAAATATTTTCCAAAAATTTTAGCCATGATTTTATTGTATTTATCTCTTTTGCTTATTGCTTTTAGATTTTAAACAATTCTTAGATAAATATTTTGTCAACAAATTGTATGGATAACTTCTATTAATGGAAGTTCTTCAGCTCACTATCATATTTGAATTTTGCATGTAGAATGCTCCCATAAAGTATCTTCCCTTCAACCATTATTTTATAGATACTTTATCATCAACCACCCTACAATACTTGTTCTGCATTCATTTATTTATCCCCTCATCGATTCCCCATCCTGAACCATCTTTCACTCCCTACCATATTCCCTTGCAACTTTTACCCACCAACACTCCCTGCTTTTTTACTCACCTTCTTGTACCTTGTGGGACCACCCTGACACCTAATTACCACTATTTTATTTCTCTTTCCAACTCCACCCTGATTATGCCAACCCACTCTTCTATGATGTGAGTAGCTATGTAGCACCTCAACAGCAAGAAACCTTTTCTGTTCTGGTCTTTTCTTTCATACTTCAGCCTCTCGTTTCTTAGCACAAAGCCAGCTCCCCCTCTGCTGTTCATTCACTCAAAGGGTATCTTAGACTTGCAAGATGCAATGCAACCTCATGAATCATCATCATTGTTCGACCGTGGTTGAGACTTTCATAGTCTTTTCAAATGGCTAATAATGTGTGCGCGTGCCACTACTACACACATTGGAAAGCATTGTACAACCAAGTACTAAAGAAGATCTTTCCTCCTCCATGAAACAAAGCTGTTCCCGCTGGATGTCAACCCAATATTTCTAAGCTACGGACCGAGTGATTTATTGTAAGGTTATCTCTCTAGATAGATTGCCTTCACTACGGCTAAGGAGCCCTTTCTACCCCATGAATACTGTGTCACAAAAAAAAAACAGAAAAAAGGTTCCACTACACTCTGTAAAGTGTCTGGAATTAGAAAGGGCATCCAGCCATAAAAACTGAGCCAAAGCAGACATTGGAGCACAATGCAGTTCTCAGACCTGTCAGATCCTGTCAAACCATACAACCCATGCCAGCATGGAAGATGGACATTAAAAGATGACAACGACAATGATAATAATGATGGTGATGATGTTGATGATAGCAGTGATGATGGTGGTGTTGGTGGTGGTGGTGGTGGTGTCAGTGGTGGTGGTAGCTGTGGGAGTGGTGATGATGATGATGATGATGATGGTTTTATACTAGTCATGTTATGATACAAATAATACAGAAGAATAGTTCCGACGGACAAACAGTCATATGGATATTATATGCTTAAGTTGCTCAAGAAAATTACTTATATGTAATTTCAATGCAGCAAAGTCCTTGAGAGATCTAAGAACTAATAGAAAGAATTTGTTACCATGGTGATGTCGTCATTGGTAATGCCAAAGCTGCAGATATTTTAGTCAATGGAGAAGTTTAATGGCTGCAAGGGATTAAGAGAAATTCTGCTGCTTTGTAATGTAGTTCTTTCTTCAGACAATAGTATGCAACAGATGTGAGCAATGTCTGGCAGTGAAGGAACAGAGGGAAAATGACTATGCAATAGAGCTGTTTTTGTTGTCGATTAGCAACTACATTGGCCCTGATCAAAAATATTTGTGATCAAAGGCATCCAAATCATGACCAATGTACTTTTTTTTTTACCTGGAGTAGTGTACCTCAGACAATATTTTCTACCATGTCATTTTTAATTTGGTAGAGTTTAGCTCGTAGGAAATTTGCCTGCTGTTTCTAGCAAATCAAGCAGCTATATAGAAGCTTCCTCACTGAGTCATCTAATAATAGTCTAATTAATAAAACAACTCTACATGAATTTAGATAGAAATTTTTACAAAATAAAGCAACTGAAACTTCCTTTACAATTAAACATACTTTTGGAAAAAAAGGCCACAGACAAGTTGTACTTCTGACTGAACTAGATAAAACTAATGAGGATTTGTGTATTTATTCTTAAAATGTTCCAGCAGATTGATTGCAAATGTGCTGCTTGCTATTGCGTACATCACAGGAGAGCAATTTCTCCTTTTTATGATGACAAAGTTAAACATAGGGTAATTACTGTAATAATCAACATCAAAGAAAACTGATATGAAGGTACATTTTATTTTTAATGAAGTGTTATTCAGATATATTTTTTATCATAAATATTTATTAGTATTGTTTGTGAGCTTCAGTATTTTTAGGTCAGATATAAGAATGTTAAGTTCTTTAGTCTAACTCAACCACAAGTACTTTGGACAACAACTGAAAGAAGTTTTTTACTAAGCATATAGCATCCATTTGTAACAGGATGAGGGATTCCCGCACTGGATGGGTGCAGCCCGCATCCTTTACATTAAATATCAGTTGAAGAAAGAGTCAAGATTTTCCTTTAACTTCAGCAGTATAAATATTTTATTCTTTGATTCGCAATATAAACATTTCCTTCCTCTGGGCGAATCAGCAACCTAGGAGCTTATCGGCAGTAGTCAAGTGGAGTGAGTCAATCCTGCCCATTCAAGCATAGCGGAGATGCACCATGAGGTAGGAGCTCGAGGGAGCTGCTGTAAACACATCTGTATCGTTCTGCTGCTAGCATCCAAGAGAGTGATACAAAAGAATTTTGCTGCTGCTAGTTTTCTGCACATGCGCATGAGGGAACTTCCGGCAAGCCTTCCAGAAGACTCCAACCCTGCGCATGCATGCTGGAGATTTCCAATATGGCGTCACTACACATTTATGGCACATACATCCAAGCCTGTATATGCTTCATTCTGGCATACATCAGTCAATGTCACTTAGGTACAGTCACATTCTCACCAAACATATTACTAGGATAAAAAACTAAAATCATAGTAATAACAGTAGAATAAGTTACTGAATAAAGGAAGTCTACAATTATCATAACTTTTTTAAAACAAAATAAAAATTTTAAACAAAATGAAAATTCAATGCTGCATCCTAAGAATTATATGAAAAATAAAAACTGGACCAAGTTTCATATTTCTATGGAGTACATTGTTGTGTACAGCGACAAAAAACTATTATAAATTTCCCTTGGCTTTCTTCATTTATCTCGCAATATAATTTGAAAAGAGATGTCTTTGATCATTCAAACTTGAAAAAGAGAAAAATCTTCCTTTTTACTCTTTCTGTAATGATCAAAATCATTCTGATTGTATAGCAATGCAAATGAAAAGAGATTTTAACATAAGTAGTTTATTATCGTCTTTCGTTACAGAACAGAAAAACATAACTAAAATGACAACCAATTGGTACAAAATAAATCAAATGTCATGAAATCAGATAAGTCAGAATCTTCTAAACCAGAGTACATAAATGAGGGTGAACCGAAAAGTTCCTGGCTTTAAGGGTATAATGAAAGGCCTGGTTGGAGGCCCAACCTTCTGAGTCCTTTTACAGGCCTTAGAAGAATTGAAGGACCACTGCAATATGTGTGTGAATCTGAGAGGGGAATATATTGAATAAAATCATAATTAACTGATCCTCCCGTATTTTCTTTTACCCAAACCCAGGAACTTTTCAGTACTCCCTCATATACCTAGGAATATGCAAGAGAAATTGTTGGGCGGAGCTTGCTTCCTAGCTACATGATTTCGGGTTCAGTCCCACTGCGTGGCACTTTGGGTAGGTATCTTCCACTATAGCCCCGAGCCGACTGAAGCTTTGTGATTGAATTCGGTAGGTGGAAGTTACTGCTGTGTGTGTATATGTGTGTGTAGGTGCTCAGTGCCTCTCCGACACAGAGAGAGAGGGAATTGTAGGTTTGTAAACATAATGGAATTTCAAAGCAATCCCAATCGACTAAATGCAACTCATGTGTCACATAAACCTGACACAAAGTTGACAAGAAGGCCATGTTGAAGCTGACTGCACATGGTGACAAATCAATGCTTGTTACAGCAAATAGTGACATTTAGATTTACTATAAAATAATTCCAAGTGCAGATAAAAAAATACAATTAAATTTCTAAAATTCGCAACTAGCTGAAAAGATCAGCTTAGAATGAAAATAAATCAACAAAACTATATTCCAGTATAATGATTTTCCTTCAGTTGTTATAATTCTTTCAGTAGGCCACATGTTCCACACCTCTTGTATAAGCTATTTACTTGAACACAGCATATTGTATCTTGTTCAAAGGAAAGGATTTTAGTAATGAGAAACAAATTAAGTAGGAGTAATGAAAACTCGACAAGCAACACAGCAATTTATAAAAATCAGTCAAGAAACTCTCCATTTGCTTCAGAATGGATGGACAAGGAATACAATAACAAAACCACAACAACAACAATGTAATTGGCTTCAAATTTCAAAAGTTTGGCACAAGGCCATCAATTTTGGGAGAGGGGTTAAGTCAATTATATCAACCCCAAAGTTCAACTGGTACTTATTTTATCGACCCTGAAAGTATGAAGGACAAAGCTGACCTTGGTGAAATTTGAACCTAGAATGTAAAGACAGACAATATGGCACAAAGCGTTTTGCCCAGCATGCTAGTGACTCTGCCACCTTAACAACAACAACATTGTAATTTAGAAAGAATCATGAGGAACAGAAAGTTACAAAACCTGATAGCAACATTGGTAAATAGCTTAAATAATCAGCATTAAATTAAGGAACTGTTATAGTAAACCTGTCATTTTACCTTTTAAAAATCCAGGATAAGCAGCATTTAGAGTATGGAGTGCAATTAGATCTTGACTTACACCATGTTTTTTATTTGGTGATCGGAAATTATTCATTTTCCGATTTTGCCTTTTCTTTTCAAAATATTCCTGTTACAAAAAACAAAATTGTGAAAAAAATGATATGACAAATGTATTAAGAACATGTAAGTTATATACATTAAGTAACAATATTTTGAAGGAAGATTGGAAATGAAGGACACGGCTTGCGTGATGGTGAAACATGTTTAGAATTATTGCACAATGTCAAGGCAAAGAGACAAGAATACACACACACATGCATGCACACACACACATGCATGCACACACACACACACACACGAATTCTAAAATAATCATGAATTTAGACTAGTTTCATTAAACAACTGTAACTTTTTTTACTTATCAACATATTAATGTGATATTTGGAATATAAAGAAATGGTTCTTAAGCAATTCTATTGCATAACTTTTGTCTCAAAGTGACTTTAATTACAGGTAAATCCAGGTAAACTGAGCAAAAGGTAAAAATATCAAAATTTTGTTTAATACTTTAGCATTCATATTACATTGTCAAAGGTAATGCTTATTTAGTCACATTCCTCCTCCTCCCAGCCACCACCAAAACCACCAAAACCACCACCATCACCACTATTTAACATCTGCTTTCCCTGCTGGCATGAGTAGACTGGTTTGACAGTGAACAGGCAAGCCGCAGGGCTGTGTAGAGCTCTTTGGTATGGTTTCTATGGTTTGAATGCCTTTCTAATGACAAGCACTTAACTAAGTATACTGGTGGGGGGGAGGGCTATTTTTCATGCCACCACACTAGTGAGGTTGCCATGTAACCTACAAGACAGAAAAGGACAGAGAAAGAGGAAAAGGAAAAAAGCCCCTACTTATCATCATCAAAACGAAATATTTGGGAAGGGAAGGTGGAGATGGGTGGGTGTATACCAGGTGTTGAAAAGCTAAAGCATGACAGAGGGACAAGCACAGGTGCCTTGCTATGGAAGAGATATATGACTGAAGGGGGTAAGAGGAAGGTGGTGATGGGGCGCTAAAGTAAACTCTCAAGGAACATTAAGGGGAGCATAAGAGAGGACATGGACAGTGGGTCGCAGGATAGGATGAAAGAGTGGCTGCTTTCATTAGAGTGCATGGAAGAAGTAAACCTTGTTTTGAATTAATCATGCATCATCTCATAGCTAAGAGATTTCAATGATGTCATCATGGACATTAACTTGTATCTGAGTAGTAAACCTGTAGCAAGTGATTGAGCCTCTTCATTCTGATTGGCATGAGGTGACTGTTCAGGCCAAGGGTGGTATTGGAGAGCTGGGGGCATTTATCACAGGGGAGGGGGTGACGTGAGATGAGGAAGTGTGAGTTGCTCTTTGCGTTTTTGACATCTGATCTCTGCCTCCTGATGTCTGTTATTTCCTGTTTTGTCTATTCCCTCAACAATGGCATGCCACCACTTTGGGAAATTGTCTTCAAGGTATGTGGGTCAATGGAACAAAAGAGGAGAGAGGCCTTGAGTGTTCATTTTTACAACGACTGTATGAGGTAGGTTTGAGAGACCAGGTCTGGCCAGTTTGAACATAAAACAGGTAGAATATGGTTGGTTTAAACACTAAAGCATTAACATTCTACGAAACTCTGGTGAAATCCACATTGGAGTTCTACTCCCACATTTGTGTAGAAGTACCACTTCTACAGATACAGATACCCTAGAATGCATCCCATAAAGTGTGAAGTTACTAGAAAATATACGGCAACCCATGAACATGCTGTTTTTGCATTCTGATTTTTCACTGCTATTACAGTGATCTCTGTTCCTTGTCTGCAGTTACATTCATGCCACTTCATCTGAAGTACTACCAGTTTACTCATCTTTCCTCTTCTCATAACCCATATTATGTCCACCACCCAAGGCCATGCATCAATTACAATTTGCTGTCTTTGTCCCTAGGAATGTTAGCTCTGTGGAATTCTTACTCAGTCTATGTTTTTCTGCAGCCAACAAATTGCAAACTGTTCATGAGGAACAACAATCATGTTGCCATCAAAGGGTTTGCAGAGGCCAGGAACATACACACATGACAGGCTTCCACACAGTATCCATCTGCCAAATTCCCTCGCATTGGAATGAGGCTATAGCAGAGATGCCTGAGGTATTGCATAGCAGGATTCAACCTGGACCCACGTGGTTGCAAAGTGAGCTTCTTAATGATTGAGTCATATGTTAGATAGCCTGGTATTTTATAAGTTTACTTTGAGCTTATGACATATCATTTATATCAAATATCTTAGCTGTTAATGTGTGTGTGTGAGTGTGTTCACTTGTTCGAATCTGGATGGAAGCACTCCGTTGGTTACGACGACGAGGGTTCCGGTTGATCCGAATCAACGGAACAGCCTGCTCGAGAAATTAACGTGTAAGTGGCTGAGCACTCCACAGACACGTGTACCCTTAACGTAGTTCTCGGGGATATTCAGCGTGACACAGAGAGTGACAAGGCCGGCCCTTTGAAAATACAGGTACAACAGAAACAGGAAGTAAGAGTGAGAGAAAGTTGTGGTGAAAGAGTACAGCAGGGATCACCACCATCCCCTGCCGGAGCCTCGTGGAGCTCTTTTAGGTGTTTTCGCTCAATAAACACTCACAATGCCCGGTCTGGGAATCAAAACCGCGATCCTATGACCGCGAGTCCGCTGCCCTAACCACTGGGCCATTGCGCCTCCTGTTCGAATCTAAACTCCATCCCTCCCTACTTTGTCTCCTTCAGCATGAGAATGTTACTATCATGACTCAACTCATACTTTGCAATACACGCACACATGCATGCATACACACACACACACACACACACACACACACACACACATGCACACGTTTTCAGAACTAGCTTTTCGTTAACACCTGTAACATGGGATGTCAAATATTTATTGCAGTATTAACATTAATTATTATTAATCAATAATTACATGCAATACGATATTTCATTCTGAGAGAAAAATCATTCTAGATTTCTTAACAGCAATATAATTTGATATAGCTAGCAAATATTGAAAAACAATGAAACCATTGTTACTTTTGGTGCTAAATTAAGTTTCACAGCACTCTCTTAAGACATGACATTTGAAAGAATATCAATATCAATATAAAAAGGTAGAATGAAAGAATTACAAATGTTAATAAAATAATTCATGTGTTGGAGGATTTATGAAATAATTAAGAATGGATATGACGAAGTTTTAGAAAATTAGAAAGATATGATTTTATGCAAGAATGATACACCTTTGTAAATCAATATATTAGCATTCATCATATTCTTCTTCCGAATTCTATGCAATTATCACTTCAATAATCGTTTGCTATTACAGAAAGATAATGAGTAGAACAAATTGTTATACAGCACTGCAGAATATATACCTTTCATTTTTTCCAGGCTTTGGATTGTGACCATGTTGAAGCACTTCATTGAAGGGGTTAGTTGAACAAATCAACCCTAGAAATTTTTATTTTAAGCCTGGTATGTATTCTATTGGTCTCTTTTACTGAACTGCTAAGATGTGGGGACATAAACAAACCAACACTGGTTAAGCAATAGTTATAGACAAGCACAAAGCCAGACAGACACACACAGATGTACAATGGACTTCTTTCAGTTTCCATCTATGAAACCCACTCACAAAGCTTTGGTCAGCCCAAGGCTATAGTAGAAGACACTTGCTCAAAGTGGCTTGGAGTGGGACTGAACCTGGAACCATGTGGTTGGGAAGCAAACTTTTTACCACACAGCCATGCCTGTGCCTATTAAAGGATACTACAATGTAATTTGGCTGACACTTTAACAGTTCTACCATCCAACCATCTATAGATTTTTCCTTTTATCAATACTGAATGTATAGAAAGGTGTAAATGCTTTGTCATCTTGTCTTTAAATATTCCAGCTTCATGAACAGAAAGAAGGATTTAGCAATAAATCAATAGAGATATTTTGTAGCACAGCATAACATAAATACAAAGTAGTATTAACACACCAGTAGTCTACATATTTCAGTGCACACAATATTCCTTATCATCATTTTCTTTTTCACATTCAGTTTTCTACTGACTGGGTCCATAGTATACAGTAATCACCCTATGTTGTGATCCTGTATCAATTCATTCATGAACCTCAGTAATCCACAGTTTCTTTGATCAGTACACTCTGCAAAGTGGCTAGTGTTAGAAAAGGCATCGAGCCATAGGAACCAAACCAAAACAGACACGGAACCTAGGCAGCTCTTCAGTTGGCCAGGTCCTGTCAAACCGTCCAACCCATGCCAGCATGGGAAACATGCTAAATGATGATGATGATGATGATGATGGTTGTTTCCCTGGGTAAGATTCTGTGGTGAGGCTCAGGAATTCAGGAGTTTTGGCAAATATGATGCTACTCCTTACTCCATCACTGCTCCCAGGTTTGTTCTAACCTGGGTTGGTAGTTACCTTTAGAAACCCCGGTTATAGATCAAATGACAGAAGATGGACATGTGGCTAAAGTATACAGAACTAGGAGGAGAACTGGCCTTGAAACATGGGTTCGACAGGCTCACTGGTATGTAAACACGGCCTAATGCATGAGAACTGGTTCCCCTACCTAAGGATGAAACGGGTCCTTTGCCTTAATGCTTTAGTATTCAAACCAATCATATCACGCACAATCAGTCTACCTGTTTCCTGCCCAAACTGGCCAGATTTGGCTTCTCACACCTAATTTATGATGTCATTTTAAAAATAAGCCATTACATCAACATCTCAGAGTTAAAAGACAAAGCATGATTAATTCAAGACAAAAAAGCACCGTCCGAATGTGGCAGATGCCAGCACTGCCTGGCTGGTGTCTGTGACGGTGACACGTAAAAGCACCAACCGACCGTTGCTGTTCACCAGCCTGCTCTGGCCCCTGTGCCGGTAACACATAAAAAACACCCACTACACTCATGGAGTGGTTGGCATTAGGAAGGGCATCCAGCTGTAGAAACACTACCAAATCAGACAAGAGTTTAGTGCAGCCTCCATGGCTTCCAGACCCCGGTCGAACCGGCCAACCTATGCTAGTGTGGAAAATGGACGTTAAATGATGATGATGATGAATCTTAATAAATGAGCTTGTAGTGACGTCATATTCCAGGGTGCGCACACGAAACGTCATTCTTCAGTGTGCGTGTGCGGAACGTATTCTTCAGTGTGCGTGTGCGGAACGTCCTTCTTCAGTGTGCGTGTGCGGGGTTGGAACCTTCTGGAAAGGCATAAGGAAGTACCCTCATGTACATGCACTAGAGACTGGGGAAGAAATTCTATCGCGTTCCTTAATAGTGTTGTTGACTTGAGACACGGCTATTGAAGAGAAAGGACGTATTTTTAAACGTGTGATCAGCCTATTCTCCTGTCCCAGACGCTTAGGATTTGACCTGCTCTGTTGCTGCTGAATTGTTGTAAGAATCTTACAAACGTTAGAATTCAGCCTTGCTGTGTTGAACTAAGTGGATACCAATATACCATCGTGCTTCATTTGTGAATAAGAGAATAAAGAATCATATATATTTTTAAAGTTGCGTTTTGTTACTGACTGGTAGTTTCTAGAAACAAAAAGAAAGGAAATTGTGTTGCACCCAAGTTGCACCCCAAAAGTGTAAAGAAGCAACCAGTTCCCTTTACAAGCTTTACATTTGATAAAATAATCTGAATGCTGAATGGTTAAAGGTAAGCTCAGGAAAGCAAGAGATTAGTTGGGTAAACTATGAATACACTAAACAAACTGAGAGAAGGCAATGCAAACTGCTGTGAATCCTCATACTTTGGCATAAAGTTCCATAATCGCTGATTCCTACAGACTTGGTACATGAAAACAGAGAAAAATTCATTGTGAAATATTATATATAAGGAACATAAACAGGATGCTCAAAACACTTTTCATACCATTTTATTCTCAGTATAAAACATATAAATCAATGAAACTCTACAGAAGATTGAGAAATTGAGTAAAAGACCACATATTGTCAATGTATTCGTATCTTGAAAGTCTTAGAAGGGAGATTTTTTTCCATTGATATCGATAAACGATACTTCTATGATGTGATACTTTATTGATCATCAGTTGATGTAATCTGCTATCTATTATTGTAGAATAATAAAATTATTTTTATGAGTTTATTAACTTTATTCTGAAAAGTGATTTTAATAATGTATATACTTTGCCTCTTTGTGTGGACACCCAGGTTGTAAGATCCCAGCACAGAAATGCCCTCTTTTTTCATTGTTATTAGTTGTGTTGCTTATCCCCAGATTATCTCTCTGATTGGTCTGATCCAATGTCAAAGGTGTTTCAGCTATGACCCTATAGCTAGGATGTGGTTCAAGGGAGATTTGACTGCTATTTCTGTTTGTCTTTCAGTGCATACATATCCACGCAAATCCACATAAAATATGCACTGTGTATATTTTATGTACAACTAAAACCACACAACAACACAAATATACACACTTATGATAGAAGTGAGCAAACAATGTTTATATGTTATTTAGTACAACTGCAATCTTGGCCTCAATAAACCTTTGTGATTAATGCAGGCCAGCCAGCATGGAAGGCAGATGTTAAACAATAATGATGATGATGATATATCGTCATTATATATATATATATATATATATATATATGTATATATTATTTAAAAGCAACAGAAATATAACAAAAGGTGTTACTCAGAGTTTCACGTTCCCATTCGTCGGACAGTTTTGTTAAATAAAGCATATTACTCTACCTCTGGTATTTGAGTACTCTTTTTTCCACCTTGTTTCACATTTATGTGCTTACTCCTGTATATATATATGTATATATATATATATATATAATATATATATATATATATTATATATATATATATATATATTCACACAGGTATTTATGATTGCATGTGTAGATGTGGTGTGTATATGGGTGTTGTTATTGTTACATACACCCGCTCACACATGCGTTGGCCCAAGAACAAAATTTGCTTAGTAAGTGCAAACCCAGGTCCCAATTTTTTTAATGAAAAATGTGGATTGTTTCAATGTTAACATTAAAACAAATGCAAATATAATAATAATTTTTATTATTATGAGGATTGACTGAAATGTTCATAGGCTGAGCAAGACACTCTCATGGAATATGATCGAATGAAGTTCATTTTTTAACATAGTTCCTCTTACTGTCCACTCACTTCCATCAGTGTTGCAGTGCTGGAATCACATTGGTAAAGAAGCTATCCTGTTGGTCAAAATGGTCATCAACAGCAGATAACACATCATCATCACAGCGATACTGGTGCCCAGCCAAGTGTTTTTTCATGTTGGAAACAGATGATAATCAGATGAAACCAAATCACTAAGATACAGAGGATGATCAACCAGTTCAAAGCCAGCCATGCACAGCAGCCATTGAAACCAAGGATTTGTATGCTAAAGCATGGTCCTAATGAAACAAGACCCCATTCATCAGTTTTTCTGAGCATTTGGTCTTGATAGCCTTTCATAACTGCCTTAGCAAGTTAGCATTGAACCTTCCATTGATGATGTGATCATTTTGAAGATAGTCAATAAACACAATATTTTTTGCATTAACATATAGTATATGTAATAATGTGAAGTATATTTTATATATTAAAATGTTTAATTTTGGAAATATATCAAGTGAAGCAAACATAAGCAGTAAAAATACAAATTGCGAGTATTTCAAAATGTTTGACACTACATGGTGTAAACTAACAAAAAAGGAAGAAAATAGTGGCACTTGTCTTCCACTATTTTTCTAAACCTGGCAAAGTATGTAAGGGGTGTAAATTTTGATTTCGCACCTCTGAAAAATTTTAGGGGATGCAAGTGCACCATCTGCACCTCCTGTTCCCAGGCCCTTGCATCTAACTGCACCACACAAACTCCCACACAAGGATATTATAACCTGTGGCCCACAAACATACTGTTTCCTATTTTCCACTTGTATCACTGCCATAAAAGCCTCTGCTCCTCTGAAAATAGTTCATTGTATACCACCTACACTCAAGCCTACCAAAAACATTGTTTTTTTTTTTTGTTTTTGTCCACATTTGTCATCAAAACTGCATCTTCTCCTCCCCCTCCAAGAACAAACTTGTAGGAAAGTTATGTTTAAAAGTTTTATGCTTATCCTCTGCCCCGAAATTGCTGGCCTTGTGCCAAAATGTGAAACCATTACTACTACTACTACTACTACTGCTACTAGTACTGCTGCTGCTACTACTACTACTACTACTACTACTACTGTTACTACTACTGCTGCTGCTGCTGCTGCTGATGCTACTACTACTACTACTACTACTACTACTACTGCTGCTGCTACTACTACTGCTGCTGCTGCTACTACTACTACTACTACTACATGAGTAAGCAAAAACAGGATATTGTAATCACTCATCTTTGTGTGTTTTGCAAATTACTGGAAAATGGCTGAACGAATTTTCACCATAATTGGCAGAAACACTCGTTGGCTGAGTGGTTTGAAATGATGAACATTTTATTTGATACATAGATACGTGACTCTGTGTGTGTGTGTGTACACTTATGGACTTGAGGGTTTCGTCTATTTACAAGTTGATATCTTCATTTCACCAGTGTATAAATACTTATAATGGTGATACTTAAAAAAAAAATCAATTCAGTTCAGTTAAAAAGCATAGGTAAGCAATGCATTGTAAGTCATACTATAATTTGTGAAAAAATATATCTGTGTGCAGGGTATGCATTGCCCCTCCATTGCCTGTTTTTCATTATTATTGTTGTTGCTGTTGTTACTATTATTATTATTATCATTATTATTATTATTATTATTACTTTTTTTTTTTCTTCTTTCAAATTTGCTTCCATTTCTTGCCAAGTGCCTTCCCGACTCCTAGGGCAAAGAAACTCATAGTATACATTGGTAGGCCATTAAACCAAACTCAATAGTTCGTTCATTTTTTTTTTTTTTTAAGTTAAATTAAAATACATGAGCAGCAACAGTTCTCACATCGACAATTATTATTATTATTATTATTATTATTATTATTATTATTATTATTATATCATTATTACTGTTTTACTTCTGAGAATGTTCGGTCTTGTTTGTTCTTGAGGATTCTGTGACAGCGGACAGCAGCCTGCTGTCCAGAGGTCTTACAGGGTCACTTTCCGCACATTATAAGCTTTGATACTTGATTGTCAATTATCATGGGAGACATTCAATATTGAGGTACCAATCTCAAAATCTTAGCTGTCCCAAACAGAGCAGTTTTGGGGGCTTGCTCTGCTCTCATGTCAATTCTGGCTGTTAGTGCTCCAAGTGCCCTTACAACTACTTGTTCCTTCTATATTTCAGCAAATAATGGATATAATGCTGAGTGACTGTAATTTTGCTATCACCTATTTAGATGATATTCTAATAACTAGTGAATCACATGAACAGTATATAGAGCATGTTAAAAGAGTATTTGAGAAGATTAGAGAATACGGTTTCAAGTTAAACGGAAGAAAAATGCGAGTTCTTTATGAAAAAAATTAAATACTTAGGTCAGATAATAGATAGAAACAGATGGCAACTGGATCGATCCAGAGCAACTGCGATAAAAAGTGTACCCATGCAGAATAATGTGACTATGCTACAAGCATTCTTGGGTTTAGTAAATTATTATCAAATTTACATTCCCAATGACCTGTTAAAGAAAAATACAAAGTGGTGTTGGACTGATAAGTGCCAGAAGGCATTTAATGAGTTAAAAAGCATTCTAACATCGGATTTATCATTAACATATTTTGATCCAAAGTTGGATATTATATTGGTTACAGAAGTGAGTGAGTATGGCGTAGGAGCCATGCTTCTGCACAAATATGATGATGAGTATGATGATGGGAGAGCACAAATATGATGATGAGAGTGAAAAGGCTATAGCCCATGCATCCCGATCATTGTTACCTGCTGAAAGGTAATAGAAAAGGAAGAGCTAGCAATCATATTTGGTGAGAAAAAGTTCCATAGAGTTATTCATGAAGAAGTTTCTGTCTACAAATGGATCATCACCAACTACTGTCAATATACGGTTCTAAAAAAGGAATACCAATACACACAGTAAATAGACTACAACTGTAGCGAGTCAGGAGAGATCTATTTTGTTATTGTGGCATAGTTCAGTTGTGCTGTGGCATGCTCCAGCCAATCAGGGCTGGAGGAGTATGAATAAAAAATGGCAGTGATCTGCCTTAACAGTAAAGCAGCAGTTTCAAACTAGTTGATGAATAGATGGTCTAGAAGCAACATCTCTTTCTTTGACATGCAATGATTTTTGTGTTTTCCACCAACTTCATGCAACTCATGGGAATGATATCAGTTTCAACTCTGCCTCAAAATAACTGGTACATTCTTGTTCTTATTAGCTTACAATGGCTTCCACGTAACCCTTCTGTGTTAAAAGTAAGTTATGAGATTTTTCCTGTCTCGCATACTCATGCAGATGATTCACATACACATTAATCATTGTTACTACTGGCCAGCACCTATTTTATTTAAATAATGTTTAAATGACCTGCCTTCTGAACATTCTTTATTTACACTTATTAAAAGCACACTGCAATAGATTCTCTTACAGACACTCTTCATACATTAAATCAGAGAGCACTCCCTCTAAATTAATGACCATTTACACTAAATTGGTAACCCACTAAACAATGCTGGAGCACATTATTGAATTATGACTACAAAATGGAATATTTACTGTCAAAAAAACTAGGGCATGTGGGTGGTTTGTCCAGACAGATACCGAAACACTGTGAACCATTTGAAGATATGGTAAGTGCAGCTTTAAGAACAGAGAGACAAATAAAAAATATGTGGTATGTGAATTACCAGTAACCCTAAAAGACATAAAGAAAAATGTGGTAAAGGACAAATTCATAACAGATTACATGATTGCAGCCTGATTTGACCTTATCAATGATAGATACCAAACAGCTGAAAATAGCAGCAACTGCCATGCTAGCAATATACATAGAAATACAGAGCCAAAACAATTGAGAAGAAAGAGTGGACAATTATCAAAGAGTAAATAAGAAAGCAGAGAGACATTCTTATGAGATCAGTAGCTCTTGAATTTCTGGTACAAACAAAATTGGGTCTTAAGAGACATCAGGAAGGACTGGAGAACAAAACTGAAACTAGACGTAATGATTCCCAAACCAGAGGGAATTTGTGGGTGGCAGTAGAATTCCTTTCAAAATATGACCTCTGTCCTGAAAGAACATCTTTGGACTAAGATGAGTGATACATGAATGTCCTTCTGCTTTCTTATTTTCTATTTGATATTCGTCCACTCTTCCTTGTCAATTGTTTCCCTTTGATAAATTCTGACCTCAATTTCTATCCGCTGGAAGAAGGAGTTTTGTCCCAATATATTTTATACTATATTGTACCTTGATGCCATTCTTGGTCAAAATTAAAAAACTTGGTTGCCCTGTGTTGTCTGCACACCTTGTGCCACATTATTGTACAGAGATGTTCTCAGCGATTTGGCTGGTTAGAGCCAGGTTTTGCTTATCCTGTCAAATGTTACTATTTGCCTCTCCCACTTGTCCCCATTTTCTGCCTCTCCCTTCTCTCTTTCAGGTAAACCTTAACATTATATTAATGCCAAGCTGCTACAACAGATGAATAAACACACATAGCTAATGCACATAAATTTATTCTACACTTGAATGAGTTCTCTATATTTCATCTGATGTATTCAGGTTTTTAATATTGGTAAATAAAAATTTTATATATTTTTTAATTAATATTTATAAATAAATAAAAAATGACAACAATCTGGTAGAACTGCAGGGCAAAATGCTTAGCTGAATTTCATCCGTCTTTATGTTCTGAGCTAAAATTCCTGGGTTTTATGACCTACAGCCACATTGTATTATTTGTTCCTTTCTTACGGGCAGAATTGGCTACAAACTCCCAGTGTTTCTCTATCATATGGGATTTCAGATATGCATAGAATTGTACTGAAATAGCAGACATAAAAAATATCAGCCCACCACCACAAAATCCGACATGCTAGAAACAACAGGTAAATGACATTATTTCTGAAGAAACTTCCCTGCTTTCCAAAAAGCTAAAAGTGAAACATTGGAAGTTTGTATCTTTTTGAAAGTGGTGAGGTGATGGGTGGATGTTGGGGAAGAAGATTTTAGGGTTTCTTTTAAAAAAAAGGAAGAAGAAACTTCTTGAAGATTCATTAATGGAAGGCGGCGAGCTTGCAGAAACGTTAGCACGCCAGGCGAAATACTTAGCGGTATTTTTCAGTTCGGGTGGTGAGCTGGCAGAATCATTAGCACGCCGGGCTAAATGCGTAGCTGTATTTCATCTGCCGTTACGTTCTGAGTTCAAATCCCGCCGAGGCCGACTTTGCCTTTCATCCTTTTGGGGTCGATAAATTAAGTACCAGTTATGCATTGGGGTCGATATAATCGACTTAATCAGTTTGTCTGTCCTTGTTTGTCCTCTCTGTGTTTAGCCCCTTGTGGCTAGTAAAGAAATAGGTATTTTTCATTTTGCTCCACCTAAATTTGTCTTCTATATACTCAAAGAGAACTGATAATTTTCTGAAATAGTGTTCTGAGTATGTTATGGGTTTTACTGCATTGAGAGAAGGTCTTTACTTTGCTTATATAATTTTTGCAAGGTAGAGAACATATGTAAAAAATGCCATGGATTACTCACTGTGCCCTACCCCTACAGGAAATGGAAATATTTATTTCACTTTTCCTGTTCTTAATCAGGATTTTTCCCCACTTTGTTTTTCACACATTGCAAAACAATGAAGGGAAGCCGTTTTAAAAGAAGAATCCATGCCTTTTAAATGTTGGTATCTCCACCCACCCCCTCATACGCACGCATGCGCATGCACACACCATGCCTTTGGAACAGCAACAACCACAAAAATGATTTTTTTTTTGTAATTTTCTGTCATCTTATCTTATTCCACATTCTGAAACATTTGTAACTCGCATTAAAAGAAAAAAAAATCTGATCCCTTCTTCCCCACTTCTTTGTATTTTTCACAATGAAAGAAAATGAAAGAAAAATTAAATACTGCAAGTGGATGTGTGAAAAATGAAATTTGAATTTTGAAAATTGTATCTATAAAGCAGCATTTTTAGTCATTATTTAAACTTTCTCTGCTAACTCATCAAATTCAATTACATGAAATAGATGGGTTTTGAGATTTAAATTTGGTAATTTTCTAATATTTTAATTCATGTGTATAAGGAGCCCACCAAACTTGAAGTGCCTCAGGCTCCCCATGGTTTAAATCTAGTGTTGGTCAAACGTTGCTCTGAGAAGAGTTGGAGGAATCTACCAGATTTTTCCTGGTCAAAGTCAATTTACTATACCAAGAGGATCTCATAGGCATCCTATTTATGAAAATGCTAAATTCACTAAAAATATTTTAAACACAGACATTGTTTGATTGCCAAAATTTGCTGTCTCTATGGTTTGTTGTTTAAATGTATATTGAAATAAAAATGGTTAAAAAATGATATAAGTTTTGATCTATTAAATTTGCCTTTTATTTCAAATATTGTTTTACCTTTTTTTCTTTTTTGCAGGGTGAGAAAAAAAAAATGAAGGATAACTTGACAGAGTTTATTAGAAAACGTAAGCAAACGTAGGCAAAGTTTTATCAGAAACATCAAAATACTCCAATGTGGGTTCCATTGGTAGCATGCAACCTGCTGAGTTATCCATTTTCCTCCCTGAATTTTTCAAATTGTTATGGTAATTTATGGACACCATGTTTCACTAGCGTAGCTGGTGGGGCAGAGGGGGGAGTAGGGGTGGTCCTCCCCGGGTGGCAATTTTGGGGCTGCTGTAGGCAATATGTGTCTTTTTGTGGTGTCCGGGGGCAGTAAATGGAAGGACTACCCTGGGCGGCACACTCTCTAGCTATGCTAATGCCCTTTTTTTAACTATTTCTTGAATCTATACCTAATATTTCAATGAAACATTAATTGTTGCATATAACAACGGGTCATGCACGGTTTAAACATGGTAGGATCAGCACAATTATGTGGTTGCCTCTGAATGTTTTTGTGAGGAATACCAGTATCTCTGGTGCGATGCATAATTAAGAGGAGGCAGTGTGCATGATTACATACATGGTTCGGGTTCAGTCCCACTGCGTGGCATCTTGGGGAAGTGTCTTCTGCTATAGCCCCGGGCCGACCAATGCCTTGTGAGTGGATTTGGTAGACAGAAACTGAAAGAAGCCTGTCGTATATATGTATATATATATATACGTGTGTATGTGTTTGTGTGTCTGTGTTTGACCCCCTAGCATTGCTTGACAACCGATGCTAGTGTGTTTGCGTCCCCGTCACTTAGCAGTTCGGCAAAGAATAAGTACTGGACTTACAAAGAATAAGTCCCGGGGTCGATTTACTTACTAAAGGTGGTGCTCCAGCATGGCTGCAGTCAAATGACTGAAACAAGTAAAAGAGTAAAGAGAGTAAAGAGTAAAGAGTATATGTACAAATGTACTATGTATGTACGGTGTAATGCATAATTAAGAGGAGTGAATGTGCATACCTATGCCAGGTCCGCACCGTTATGTAAATTTCCTGGGTCAGATAAATGCACACATCTAGATATAGATATTGGTTTCAAATTTTGGCACAAGGAAAGCAATTTCGGAAGTGGGGGTATGTTGATTATATCGACTCCAGTGCTCAACTGGTACTTGTTTTATCGATCCAAACTCAAAACATAAAGACGGCCGAAATGCCGCTAAGCATTTTGTCCGGAGTGCTAATGATTCTACCAGCTTGCCACCTTAATGCAGATATACAAATTGCAATATATGAACATACAAAAGTGAAGCACAACACTTGTATACTAATCATCATCATCATCATCATCATCATCATCATCGTTTAACGTCCGTTTTCCGCGCTAGCACGGGTTGGACGGTTCAACCGGGGTCAGCGGAGCCAGGGGCTGCTCCAGGCTCCAGTCTGATCTGGCAGTGTTTCTACAGCTGGATGCCCTTCCTAATGCCAACCACTCCGTGAGTGTAGTGGGTGCTTTTTATGTGCCACCTGCACAGGTGCCAGAGGGGTCTGGCATCAGCCACGATCGGTTGGTGCTTTTTATGTGCCACCGGCACAGAAGCCAGTCGAGGCGGCACTGGCAACGGCCTCAATGTATATACACTACACAAATACAAGTTACCCATGAGTACAAACATGCATACATACACACATCAACAGATTCAGACGACCACAAACACCCAGCACCTGCCCTAAATGAAACAAAAAAGCTTTGCCACTTGGTTAGTTGCCAGCTTGAATTCTTCGAATGAAAACAAATTTTTAATAGAAACACACACACACACGTATATAATAAGAAAAGAAAAAAAAAAGATTTTTAATAATTGTTTTCTACTTCTCTCATTATACGTGACTTGGACTCTTTGTATTTCAACCTATGCTTCTATGTGATTGGATTTATATATCAGCAGAATATAGGAATTTAATGTACAATTATATGACGAAAATTTTAGGATAAATTGATTGTTGAAATATCTGATCTGCATGATAAGGCATGAAATAGTGGGGGTAAGATAAATATTGTTATCGACATTTTTACGCTTAGAAATATCAAAATTCCAGAAGAATTAGTTCCACCATTGAGTAAAGATAATACTGAAATGTATCCACCACAATTTATTTTGCTTGGAGTAGATTTTTAAGTTTTGCTGAAAAAACCTAAATGCAGCCAGTAAGTGCTTAATGTTTAAATTGACGAGTAAAAAAAAATCTCAGTATTTTCAATTAAAAAGGGCGGTGAGCTGGTAGAATCGTTAACACACCGGACAAAATGCTTAGGACATTTCTTCTGGTTTTACGTTCTGGGTTCAAATGTCGCCGACGTTAACTTTACCTTTCAGCCTTTCAAGTTCGACAAAATAAGTCAAGAACTGGGTCACTTTATATTGACCTTGTACCTATTACCAGAAAGAAAATATGTATTAGATTAATTGGCGCACATGGCAGAGACGTAACTCGACCCTCCCCCAATTTTTATTAATTTTTTTTTTTTTACAGAAACCCACGTTTTCGGTTATGGACATTCCGATTCTGGGAAAAAATCGCAATTTCAAAATTTCACCCCCCACCCCCTCCCTTCCCACCTCTTTCCATTTCTTCATCTATCACTTTTTTTAGAAATTTTTGGCAGGGGCGAAAAACGTAGAAAAATACAGAGATTTTGATTCTGAAAAAAAAAAAACTGTTCGTAAAATTTCAATTTTTCATAAATAAAAATAAAAATTACCCCAACTCCCTCCTCTCCCGATTCTACGGCCTTCAAGCAGGCCACCCACAGCTAGAAATAACAGCCAAATCTCGCACAAACTTCTTGGCACATACGTACATACTCTGTATCGAATGCTTTGCTGTATCAGTCTTTGATTTTCCCTTGGATAACATTGGTGGCAAGGAAGGAGAGGGTAGGCTGGTATGCTTGGGAGACTGCCGGTCTTCCATAGACAAATTTGCCCGGACTTGTACTTTGGTGAGGAACTTTCTAGGTGCAATCTCATGGTCATTTATGACCAAAGGGGATCTTTAACCTTTTCCCTACAACATATGGCCTCCGTGCCGGTGGCACGTAAAAAACACCATCCAAGCGTGGCCATTCGCCAGCCTCGTCTGGCACCTGTGTCGGTGGCACATAAAAAGCACCCACTACACTCACGGAGTGGTTGTCGTTAGGAAGGGCATCCAGCTGTAGAAACACTGCCAGATCTGACTGGCCTGGTGCAGCCTTCGGGCTCCCCAGACCCCAGTTGAACCGTCCAACCCATGCTAGCATGGAAAGCGGACGTTAAACGATGATGATGATATTAGTAAACACACTGGTCCTCTACAAAAACCTGCACAACCGCACCTCCTTCTCATAGATCATTCCCTTGTTCATTGGCATGAAGCTGACCCCACCCCACAGGATTTATAGTGCTGCGAAGTATGATAATGATGATAAAAGTGATGATTTATATTATTTACATTTGGCAGATAGTTGTCCTCATCTTGATAGAAATGAGAATCCAGGTTCGAAATTTCCCCAAGACACCTGAAGAAGGCTGGAGGGTATATCAGCCGAAATGTTGTGTTAACAACAAACAAGACGAGGACAAATATCCGTCGAATGTAAATAATGTATATATAATGTACATAATTCCTGATCTCTTAAATATAGAATTATAAAAGTGATGATGTAAACTACTCTGTTGATGATGACAATCAAGGCATTTCGTTACCAACCCGACCAAAACCGGCTCTGGCTCTGAGTTCAAATGTCTTATTTTCATAAGTTTTGAATTAAAATCTTCCACCAAACCTTAGTCACAATTTATGTTCCTAACACTAGCTGAATGATAACTAAGTTATTTTAATAAATTCTTTGTTATATTTAAAGTAATTGAAAGAAACACAGAGCATCTCAAAATGAATACAGTAACAAAAGGGTTATAAGCAATTTAGAATTGTTTTGTATGTTTATATATATGCATGCGTGTGTGTGTAGATAGTAGATTGATTACATATTTCTTTCTTTATTTTATCGCATTTTTGAAAAATTGAAATTTTACAAGCAAATTTTTTTTCCAGAATCATAATCTCCGTATTTTTCTACGTATTTCGTCAAAAAAAAAAAAATAAATAAATAAATAAATTCTGAAAATAGTGAAGAATAAAGAAATGGTGGAGAAATTGAAATTGCGATTTTTGCCAATTTTTGGATCTTTTCGGTTTGAACGGCAGTTTTTAACATAATTTCCTAACCCTAACTAACCCTAACCCTAAAACAAATTGAAATGCAATAGATCGATACTAGGGTCATAATTATGGGTGACAATTTCATATGACACCGCTAGAAAAAACTGCCGTTCAAACCGAAAAAATCCCCTTTCAGAATCGTATTCGTGGGTTTCTGTAAAAATAAATAAATAAATAAATAAAGTGGGAGGGGTGGATTACGTCTCCGCCACGTGCGCTTTACAAAATAAGTACTGGGGGTCGATTCGTTCGACTACATTCCTTCAAAGCTGAGTCCCAGCATGGTCGCCGTCCAATGACTGAAACAAGTAAAAGATAAAAGATAGGGTATTTTGGCAATCTTTCGTCTCTAGTAGACCTTTCCGTCGATTTCCGTAAAAAAATTTTTTTTTTTACATATGGGCTTGCGGGAACTTTTGAAGTAATGAGAGCGAAAGAGACTAAGAGTAAGCGATTGTATGACGAGGGAAGTTCTTTTGAAGTTACCGTGCATGTGAAGCATTGATGTACATGTGTGTGTGTGCGTGTGTGTGTTTGATGGTGTGTGGGAGACAGACAGTATGTTGTGTAAGTGAAGTGCTTCTGTTAGTGTGTGTGAAGAGACAGAGTAATGTGTGAAAGAGAGAGATAACTGAAATTTTTTACTCGGTGTATGTGTATATGTATGTATATTACTTCAAAAGTTCCCGCAAGCCCATATGTAAAAAAAAATTAATTTTTTTACGGAAATCGACGGAAAGGTCTACTAGAGACGAAAGATCGCCGGTAATTTAAATGCTTGATAAACTGAAAAAAAAAAAAAAAAATTTCCAGTCGCTCGACCTTCAAGAAACTGCAACCAAAAGTCCTCGAAATAACATCCTATTTCTTAAAGGGGAGACACATTGGAATAATGTAATCATAGATAAATATATTGAGATAATCAAGTCTCGAATGCTTTTTTTTTTTTTTATCATAGACGTTGTTTTATCAGTATTGCTTCAAGATTACACAACAATCTGACATCTTAGGGAAATTCAATAAGCCAATTGTCTAAATTATCAAAATACATTTTTGATAAATGATTGGTCGTTTGATTTTGTTATTCTGTCTAACTCATTAATGAGACGGTCCATTGTAGTATTTATGATCACGGTCCATAAAAAGATACGTAGAAACCACTATTGATCCACTTTCACTGTTACTGGGTCACCTGAGCCACTGTAGCGATCAACTGAAAAAAACTTAATTAGACCATAAAAATGTGTACCGGTCCTTTAAAAAAAGAAAAAAACCCAACCTAGTCGCAGGAGTGGCTGTGTGGTAAGTAGCTTGTTTACCAACCACATGGTTCCGGGTTCAATCCCACTGCGTGGGATCTTGGGCAAGTGTCTTCTGCTATAGCCCCGGGCCGACCAATGCCTTGTGAGTGGATTTGGTAGACGGAAACTGAAAGAAGCCTGTTGTATATATGTATATATATATATATATATATATATATATATATATGCGTTTGTGTGTCTGTGTTTGTTCCCCTAGCATTGCTTGACAACCGATGCTGGTGTGTTTACGTCCCCGTCACTTAGCGGTTCGGCAAAACGAGACCGATAGAATAAGTACTGGGCTTACAAAAAGAATAAGTCCCGGGGTCGAGTTGCTCGACTAAAGGCGGTGCTCCAGCATGGCCGCAGCCAAATGACTGAAACAAGTAAAAGAGTAAAGAGAGCAGTCATTCGTAACCACTGTACTGATTCACTAAAACAATTACGGCTTCATCAGAGCCGCTGTTCTGATCCATCAAAATACAACTGGTTCGTCAAACCTAATGTACTTTAGGCCATATTAGCAATATTAAGGTCACCAGGGTAAATTAATGCATTAGGTCCTACGGTATTTATTTATTGATAACAAGCCACAACATACATAGATTATAACTGGGCTCCTTCATTCGTGAGCTCCCCACCCCGCCCCGTGCAACTGTCTATTGTCTTAAAACGGTACATACTGTATATATATATATATATATATATATATATATATATATATATACATGTATATATACATGTATATATACATGTATATATATATATATATATATATATATATATATACATATATATATATATATACATGTATACATATATATATATATATATATATATATATATATATATATATATATATATATATATGTGTATGTATATATATATATTATATATATATATATATATATATACAGTTAAGTAATTGAGATTCTAGTGAATTCTAAAGAATTCACATGAATATGGTCCTTAACCAGGATGCACCGGATATCTATATGGTGTTAGCCATACGACAAGTGGGGTGATTATAAATAGGAAAAAAGCAACAAGAATGGATTAAAATCTCGGTACGATCGTTTCGTACGAGGACATCTTTAATAAGCTACAAAAAATGCAGTGAATACAGATGGCTCGTACTCGTCAGCCGAAAAAATATCAGAGAATTCCCAAACATCAAAAGGGGTAGATATAAAAGAGGTTGTAGGATTAACTGCATTGAAGAAAGTTCGATTCATGGAGATCTGATGAAAGGTTTTAAACCTATAGAATTTATGCATGTCTGAACCACTGCAATATAAGGCTGTCATTTTTGCTTCTCATTCGGACTCCCTGATATTTTCGCATGATTGTACCTTAAATCCCTCCACAGAACTGGATTACGAACTATAAGGACATACACAAATTTTGTAAGTTCAAGACTTTTTCATCAGATCTCCAAAAAATCGAACTTATCTGCGATTCTTGTTAATTTCAATAACAATCTGTTATTCTTCTACACGACATGACAGTCACTATGTTTTTACTCAGACTTTCCTCTACATGATGTGGCAGTCACTTTGCCTCTTATTCGGATTTTCAGAAATTTTGCATGACTGTATCCGAAAATTTCTTCATACAACTTGATCAAATATCCAATATGAACTATATGTAGACATGCATAAATTCTATAGGTTTAAAACCTTTCATCGGATCTCCATGAATCGAACTTTCTTCAATGCAGTTAATCCTACAACCTCTTTTATATCTACCCCTTTTGATGTTTGGGAATTCTCTGATATTTTTTCGGCTGACGAGTACGAGCCATCTGTATTCACTGCATTTTTTGTAGCTTATTAAAGATGTCCTCGTACGAAACGATCGTACCGAGATTTTAATCCATTCTTGTTGCTTTTTTCCTATATATATATATATATATATATATTATATATATATATATATATATATATATATATATGTATGTATATATATATATATATATATATATATATATATATATATATATATATATATATATAGGTCCATGAAAAAACCTATTGAACGGTCCATTATAGCCACCCTACTGATTAATCAAAACACAAATGGTCCATCAAAACTATGTATGTAATTAATGGCCCATCAAAACTACTGTTAACTAGTGGTTCGTCAAAATTCACAATGCTAGTCCATTAAGACCAATGTAGTGATCAACTAAAACACTCTACTGATCGATTGTAGCGATCCATTAAATGATTGAACAGAATCACTGAGTGATCCAGTGAACGATTGAACAGAATCACAGAGTGATCTATTAAATGATTGAACAGAATCACTGAGTGATCCATTAAATGATTGAACAGAATCACTGAGTGATCTATTAAATGATTGAACAGAATCACTGAGTGATCCATTAAATGATTGAACAGAATCACTGAGTGATCTATTAAATGATTGAACAGAATCACTGAGTGATCCATTAAATGATTGAACGGAATCACTGAGTGATCCATTGAACAGAATCACTGAGTGATCCATTAAATGATTGAACAGAATCACTGAGCGATCCATTAAATGATTGAACAAAATCACTGAGTGATCCATTGAACAAAATCACTGAGTGATCCATTGAACGGAATCACTGAGCGATCCATTGAACAAAATCACTGAGTGAGCCATTAAATGATTGAACAGAATCACTGAGTGATCCATTAAATGATTGAACAGACTCACTGAGTAATCCATTAAATGATTGAACAGAATCACTGAGTGATCTATCGAACAGAATCACTGAGTGATCCATTAAATGATTGAACAGAATCACTGAGTGATCCATTAAATGATTGAACAGAATCACTGAGTGATCCATTAAATGATTGAACAGAATCACTGAGTGATCCATTAAATGATTGAATAGAATCACTGAGTGATCCATTAAATGATTGAACAGAATCACTGAGTGATCCATTGAACGATTGATCAAAACCACTGACTGATCCATCGAAAATATTGTCCTGGTCCATCAAAACACAACTTGTTCCACGAAATCCACCAAAAAACGAGTGGATCATTGAAACTTTTTTATTCTGGTTTCAAGAAATTTTTTCTTGAAACAAAGAAAAAAATGGCTTCTTTCTTTTTATCTCGTAAAAACCTTTTATCATGGCTTCGCTTCGTTTTCTCTCGTTATTGTTAGAATTATCTTACCTTCTGAACTTTTCTCTCGGTACGAAGGCCAATTCTGTGCCTGGAACCACCGACCCAATTCATTATTCAAGACAACTTTAGATAAACAATGATGGGGGGAAAAGCTTGTTGAGATTGTCAAGGGATCAATAATAACGACATAGTTATTGATGGAAGGTGACAAACTGGGCGATACGCAGACATGAGCGACGCACACGCACACACATATACACACATACATACATACACACATTCAAGCGTAGTCACACACACACACACACACACACACACATATACAAACTCGCATTTACATACACTGCCGTACATGTAAATATAGAGTGAGGTGGGGTAAGAGATATAAAGGAAGAGTGAGAGAGAGGTAGGGAGAGAGAAAGAGATGTAGGGAGAGAGAGAGAGGAAGGGAGAGAGAGAGGTAGGGAGACAGAGAGAGGTAGGGAGAGAGAGAGAGAAGTAGGGAGAGAGAGAGGTAGGGAGAAAGAGAGAGGTAGGCAGAGAGACAGAGAGGTAGGGAGAGAGAGAGGTAGGGAGAAAGAGAGAGGTAGGGAGAGAGAGAGGTAGGGAGAGAGAGAGGTAGGGAGAGAGAGAGAAGTAGGCAGAGAGAGAGAGGTAGGCAGAGAGAGAGGTAGGGAGAGAGAGAGGGGGTGGTAGGCAGAGAGAGAGAGAGGTAGGCAGAGAGATAGAGAGGTAGGGAGAGAGAGAGGTAGAAAGAGAGAGAGGTAGAAAGAGGTAGGGAGACAGAGAGATTACACATTAGTCGTATAAACTTATGTACACATACTTTACACACATGCACGCACATACACACACATATGCGTAGAAAATTATGGTTAGAAATGCGGGGGGGGGGGGGGGGGGAGAATGGACGAAACACGTCGATAGAGATGCAGAATAAAGTCTGATATAATTCTTGTAGACTTTTGCATAATGTCACACAGCGGCATGCGTACCCCACACTCATATACGCTTGACACATTTCTTGTTTAAACACACAAAATGCCGCTCGCATACACATAGAAAAGCAGGCAAAATGTAAAATAATTACATACATATATATACATAAAACACACACATTTACATCCACATACATACGTTCATACATACATTCATACATGCATGCATACACATGCATGCATAAATACATACATACATACTTACATACATACATTCATAATACATCCATACATACATACGTACATACATACATACATGCATACATACATAGATACATACATAAATACATACATACGTACATACGTACATACGTACGTACATACATACATACATACATTTATACATGCATGCATACATACATACATTCATAGATGCATGCATACATACATACATGCATACATACATACGTACATACATACATACATACATAAATACATACATACGTACATACATACATACGTACGTACATACATACATACATACATACATACATACATACATACATATTGTCTCCATTATCCCTATTCCTCACAACCATCGTAATGAATATAAGAAATTTACTGCATAATTAACTATTTCTGATTATATTTTAGAGACCATAACAGCATAAATTATACATAGTATATACGTAGCATAAAACAATTATTATACATGTCGGTACGTAAATGTCGTCTGAAATATGGAAGTAGATTTTGTAGCAGACGACATTGGCATGTCGGCTGTTTGAGAGCCTCACTCTGTATTTTATTTGTTCCACGCGTATCTCTCTTTCACTGTCTAGCTCACTCAACTATCTAAATATTTGCCTGGCAGTCTCTATTTATCTGCCATTGATGTCGATGATGGTTAAAAATAAAGATTAAATGAAAAGGGGGGAAAAAAAAAGAAAGACGTAAGAAAAATGAATTACAGAAAAAATTGTTTTAAATGGTCGGCACAGTGACATACAGAAGTGTGCAACCTTGATTTTGTTTCCTCATAACTTTCAGAAAAGAATGGATATTGTTTAATGCAATTTTCTTACAATATCTGGATCTTTTCAAAGTGAAAAGATCCCAATATCTTTGATTTAGATTCCGATTATATTGGAATTTAATGTGAGAAAAAGAAATGGCAGGAGCAAAGGAGTTTCGGATAATTCACATCTTCAAATTCGTTCATTTATCTTTTAATTGTTTCAGTCATTACACTGTGGCCATGCTGGGGCTCTGGCATGATGAATTTTTTGTTGAACGAATCGACCCCATTTTTTTTTTTCGTTTTTCTTTTTTTGTGTGAGGCTGGTACTTATTCTATCAGGTTCTTTTGCCGAACAGCTAAGTTACAGGGACGTAAACACACCAGCACCAGTTCTAAAATCGGTGGAGGAAAACAAACCTCTCTCTCCCACACACACACGCACACGCCCACACACATACACACACACACACACACACACACATACTCTCTCTCTCACACACACACACGCGTTTCCGTCCATGAAGTCCACTCACAAGGCCCGAAGCTATAGCTGAAGACAACTTGCCCGAGGTGCCACGCAGTGGGACTAAACCCGGAACCATGTGGTTGGGAAGGAAAGTTACCAGAGAGCCATGCTAACTTTCAGAAGAAAAACAAAAAAACCGATATTGCTCAATAAAATATTTGAAAAAATGGCGATCTTTCGTCTGTAGTAGACCTTTCCGTCGATTTCCGTAAAAATTTTTTTTTTTTTTACATATGGGCTTGCGGGAACTTTTGAAGTAATATACATACATATACACATACACCGAGTAAAAAATTTCAGTTATCTCTTTCTTTCACATATTACTCTGTCTCTTCACACACACTAACAGAAGCACTTCACTTACACAACATACTGTCTGTCTCCCACACCCCATCAAACACACACACATGTCCATCAATGCTCCCATGCACGGTAACTTCAAAAGAACTTCCCTCATCATACAATCGCTTTCTGTTAGACTCTTTCGCTCTCATTACTTCAAAAGTTCCCGCAAGCCCATATGTAAAAAAAAAAAAAAAATTTTACGGAAATTGACGGAAAAGTTTACTAGAGACGAAAGATTGCCAATTTGTTTCCTCTTTCAGAAAAACGAGTATTTTTCAATGAACTTTTCTACAAGTACCTCTCAGGTGGTGTAGATTAATTTTTTTTCGGAATATGATGTAAAAACAAAGAAGAAAAAATAGATGTGCACGCAAACTTTCTTTTAAAATCAAAATTTCAAGTCTCATTTTTGCGTTCTCCCAACTTTTTTTCACACTAAATTATGGTCATCTAAAAGGTAATGGTAGAAACAATTTCATTAAAGAAATATCCACTTGGATCTTTTCCTTTAGATAGACAGAATTCAACACCAATTTCTAGTTAACCAAACAATTTGTGTCTATCTAAAGGAAAAGATCCATCCACTTTTCTGAAAGTTATGAGGAAACAAAGTCCGGAGTGAGCGTAATTATGTAGGTGTGCCGGTTCAGTGAGTTATGTAATAGACATCAATGAAAACAGCTTTCCGTACTCGGCGAGTTATGTGATATTTGAATTAGCCTATAATGTTTTTACATATACTATTAGCTGGCTTATTTATGCCTGTGTCTATTCACCTAACTTTGTCCTTATCTTTTCCTTTATTTATTTATTTCATTCTTCTTTCCCCCCCTCCCTGTTACGCACTGTTTACTTCATCATACACAGACACGTGTGTATGTGTGTGTAATATATCTTTATCTTTTAGACATTAGACTGCAACAATTCTGGGACGCCGCCTTGAATTTTCTAGTCAAATTAATCGACCTCAGTACTTACTTCGTAAAGTCTGGTACTTATTCTATCGGTTAATTTTGCCGAACCGCTAGTTTACAGGGATGCAAAAACATACCAGCACCGAATGTCAAGCGGTGTGTGTGTGTGTGGGGGGGGGGGGCAAACAGACAAAAAGACACATACATATATATGACGGGTTTCTTTCAGTTTCCGTCTACCACATCCACTCATAAGGTTTTAGTAGGCCCGTGGCTATAGTAGAAAATACTAGCCCAAAGTGCCACGCAGCGGGACTGAACCCGGAACCATGTGGTTGGGAAGCAAGCTTCTTTATTTCATTAAATTTGTCACAAGGGCAGCACACAGGCTTCTTGTTTTTAAAATTTTATAAAGCCAAAACAATGCAAGTTATAAAAAAAATTAATAATAGGCGTAGGAGTGGCTGTGTGGTAAGTAGCTTGTTTACCAACCACATGGTTCCGGGTTCAGTCCCACTGCGTGGGATCTTGGGCAAGTGTCTTCTACTATAGCCTCGGGCCGACCAATGCCTTGTAAGTGAATTTGGTAGACGGAAACTGAAAGAAGCCCATCGTATATATGTATGTATATATATATATATATATATATATATATGTGTGTGTGTGTGTGTGTGTGTGTATGTTTGTGTGTCTGTGTTTGTCCCCCTACCATCGCTTGACAACCGATGCTGGTGTGTTTACGTCCCCGTCACTTAGCGGTTCGGCAAAAAGAGACCGATAGAATAAGTACTGGGCTTACAAAGAATAAGTCCCGGGGTCGATTTGCTCGACTAAAGGTGGTGCTCCAGCATGGCCACAGTCAAATGACTGAAACAAGTAACTGAGTAAATGAGTAATGAGTATACCGGCTGATGGTTAGTACTTTTAATTGTTGATAGCTAACAACCCCTTTTCTCCGATGAAAGGGTCCTAACACTGATATACTGAAATATATATATAGTCCGACGAACGGAAACTTGAAACTCTGAGTAACAGTTTTTGTGATGTTTTTGCAGTTTTATTAATAAATCACACACACACAGTCCTGGATATTTTTTCGAAGCTAATTTGCTGCAAAACACAATGGAAATTTTAGCAATTCTATTCTTGACCAACCATTAAAATTAAGGAGTTGTCACCGACATTATCCATGGTAAATACGCAAGAAATCACTGAATCGTATATTCCCATTTCAAATTCGTACAAGTTATTATTTAAAAACAATACTATCCTTCTATTTCACTTCCTCTCTTTACTAGGGCCATTAACTTTGCTAAATCGATAAACAACAATTAAGGTTCCGACATCGATATAACAGCCCCATCTTGATTATTATACACTATTTGATGATTAATTAACACAGAAAATTTGAACTTGTAATTTGATTAGACTTCCGACATAATATACCAGCTGATGACTTGTCTACAAATAAATATCGACATTTTCTCCTCGTGGTTTCTTCGAAATTAAAATTACAATTAATCCAACAACACAGATTCATATAGGTACCTGCTGAGAAGATAGGACATAAGCTAAAAAAAAAAAAAAAAAAAGAACTGGTGACAAACATTTTCTCTCGGTCCCTTCCCTTCCTGGGCCACAGACTCATAAGGCCGGTTTTCCGGTTTCTTTGACGTATATATTCCCCACCCACTGGACTGGACTGGACGCCGGTCCATTGCAGAGTGATTCATTTTGCCTATGAGTGGACTGGAGCAACGTAAACTGAAGAGTCTTGCTCAAGAATACAACACATTGCTCGATCCAAGAAGCGAAACCACAATCTTACGATCATGGGTGGAAGATCCTAACTACTAGGCCACGCACCTCCAATACACACACACACACACACACACTGCTATATATAATATCGTATAAATACTAACTTCAAATTTTGGCACAGGGCCAGTAATTTTTTTGAGGAAGGGAGTTAGTCGATTACATCGACCCCCAGTGGTACTTATTTTATCGACCCCGAAAAGGCAAAGATGACCTCGGTGGGATTTGAACTCAGAACATAAAGACAGACGAA